>NC_036653.1:2294950-2302047 GCF_002806865.2 Cucurbita pepo subsp. pepo
AAAGTGTCCTTTTCCCCCACAGCTCCAACACGTTACGTTGGGTTTGTTTGGAGATTTTCCCCGGTTCTTTGATTTTGAACGCCCATGTTTGTTTGAGCTCTTTGATTTGCTTCTTCCCCTTCGATCAACACTGAGAGCATTGCCTGATGAATCTCCAGTTTCCCGTTTGCGAATACTTTCGCTGAGAACTACATCTCGAATTTCATCAAACTTCAGTTTATCAGATCCTCGGGAACTGCTGATTGCGGCAACAACAGTATCCCATGACTCGGGTAAGGATGACATCAAAATCAACGCTTTAATTTCATCTTCGAAATTAATTTCCACCGAACCCAGTTGACTTATGATCATATTGAATTCATTTATATGATCCGCAACACGTCCACCTTCAGACATCTGTAGATTGAACAATCTACGCATCAAATACACCTTGTTCATAGCCGACGGTTTTTCATACATATTTGACAGCGCCTTCATCAGATCTGACGTTGTCTTCTCCTTGATGATGTTAAACGCCACGTTTCTGGATAGCGTCAACCGGATCATCCCTAAGGCTTGTCGATCCTTGAGCTTCCACTGTTCTGTGGTCATGGTATCCGGCTTCACCCCCAACAGAGGTTCGTGAAGATCTTTCTGGTACAAATAATCTTCAATCTGCATCTTCCAGAAACCGAAATCGGATCCATCGAACTTCTCAATTCCAATCTTTGAACTTTCCATCTTCACAGATCGTGGTGAATTTTTCCTGGCTCTGACTTCCGCCTGGCTATGATACCGCCTGGCTCTGACTTCCACTTGGCTCTGACACCGCCTAACTCTGATACCAGTTGTTAGGATCGATATCAGTCGTTAGCTCTGATACCAGTTGTTAGAATCGCACAACAACGCACACGCTCGATCTAGATGATCACAAAGAATGGGATAGAGAAAAGTTGCAAGGAGAACTCTGGTGGCTAAAAGGATTTTGTATTGATGACTTCAGGTATGTACAACAAGAGAGTACAGAGAATAGAAAAGTACATTTTCAAAGCTCTACCGGACCAGATATATATATGGTATTGTTTACTATATATAGCTTTACCGGATATAGCTTTACCATATATAGCTTTACTATATATAACTTTACTAAATATAGCTTTACCGGATATAACCGTTGACCAAGCTATAAATAAGTATCAGACTCCATAAGCCTAACATATTTAGTCTCTAAACTTTTAGAGTTCTAACTAGTAGACATATCCATAAATATTAGCAGGCCCACCCATGTCATCACGCGGTCAAACAACACGTCATTAGAGGGCATGTTTGTCCAAAGTGATGTTTGCTTGGAGGGCATGTTTGTCCAAAGTGATGTTTGCTTATGGCGGCATGTTCAAACCATTCTTAACCACCCAATGTTTATGTTTTGTTTGTTTATTTATGTGTGTCATTTTATAATTGTATAGTTCGTAACTTTTCCACGTGTCACATTTTATAATTAGAGGTGGTGTACCAACAAGGACTTTGAGCCCTTAAGAAAGGTAGATTAGGGGATCCCACATCGATTGGAGAAGGGAACGAGTGTCAGCGAGGACACTGGGCCTCGAAGGGAGTGGATTGTGAGATCTTACATCGGTTGGGGAGAAGAACGAATCATGTTTAATAAGGGTGTGAAAAATCTTTCCCTAACAGTCCCATTTTAAATTTCATAAGAGGATAATATCTACTTGCGATGGCGTTAGACCGTTAGATGTATAATTCATAAAACCATGTTTAAGGTAATCATTAACTCATACAAGAACTTAGAGAAACTGGAGAAGACATCAAAGATGAGAGGACCAAAATAAATATAAGTTTGACCGTGTAAGTTGAACAATCTCAGGTGTAACAACGGTATAAAAAAAATAATGGTAATAATTAATAACTAAATAATAAAAATAATAAAAAATAATAATTTTTCCTAAACTACTCTCCACTCACTCTCCCTCGTCCCAACTATCTCTCCTCAACGGTTAGTCAAAATTCAGAATCCAAGATGCATACGTGGTTCTTGCTTCAATTAAAAAAAAAAGAAAAAAAATACTAACAACAAGATTTACGGGGAGAGTTGAAGATTTAATTGGAGAGAAAGATGAGATTTACTTGGAGGGAGATCTTCCTTTGTTATTAGGTTAAGTCATTTTTCAAATCTCCTTTTCTGGTTAGGTTATAAAATAACTAGAATCCCAATATTTGTCAGAATCAATNATCGAACTTCTCAATTCCAATCTTTGAACTTTCCATCTTCACAGATCGTGGTGAATTTTTCCTGGCTCTGACTTCCGCCTGGCTATGATACCGCCTGGCTCTGACTTCCACTTGGCTCTGACACCGCCTAACNTTCAAATCTCCTTTTCTGGTTAGGTTATAAAATAACTAGAATTCCAATATTTGTCAGAATTAAAAGGAATCGAGAGAGAAAAAAAATGGAAAATAGGAAGTAAATAGAGAGGAAAATGGAAGATTTTGTGAAAAAAAAAAAAATATAGAGGAAAATGGAAGATTTTTGTGAAAAAAAAAATATAGAGGAAAATGGAAGATTTTGTGAAAAAAATTAGCCCAAATACTTATAGGAAAAGGAAAAGTTTAACAAAGAAAAGAAAGATTTATGAAAAAATAAATGAAATACAGAGGAGTAAAAAAATATGGAATGCATTATCTATGCATTTCAAAAATCTATTACCATTGACAAAAGATAATTGTGAACACAATTAAAATAAAAAGAAAAGGGAAACACATAGCAAGAGGAAAGAAAATATATGATAAAGAAAATATTAGGTAAATATTAAAGAGGATGGCATGAATATGAAATTATAACAACGATAAATAAACATTTAAAACATTGTTCATGCAAAGGCTCTAATGTTTGCATGATGTTTAACACATGGGCCAATGTAAATTAGAGAAGTAATTTTATAGAAGTTCGAACTTTAAACTGATGTCATGAACTCACATAGGTTAACTTGAATTTCAAAGGACAGAATCAAACTTTCATTAAGGATAAATTCGTGACAACAACTTAAGCTAATCAGGTAAATGACCTTACTATAGGATAGGCTAAAAATTGTATGAATTATGATGATGTATGAACTGTATCGTACGATGTCGTATGATAGTATGTGACGATGTATGAGCTGTATTGTATGATGTCGTATACTAGTATATGATGATGTACGAGTGTATGAGGATGTATGAGTTATGATGATGCATGAGTTATGATGCTTGATGATGTGCATAGTATATATATATATATTTTGAGGAATGACATACTTGATATGCTTGATGCACTTTATGGAAATATGACGAGTATGATGATTGCATGACGTTTACCTTAATATGATGATGTTTTCCATATTGAGCATGCTATATGATGATGCGTGTCATATTGCATCATGTCGTTAGATCGACATAGGACACAACCCTAAGAGCATGAAAATGATATTAATATAAATATCCACAAGTATGTGTTATCTAGAGTAACAAGGAGATGAGACTAGAGTGTTGTGTCAGAAGAGACATTATGATAGATTTAGAGGGACCTCATGCATATTGTATGTTCATAAGCATAGGGCTACTTCCCCTAGAGATGATGAGTGCGGACGCGAACCGTATGATGAGCGCGTATGCGCACAGGTGCGAAAGCACACAGATGAGGGTGTTCATGAGGTGCATGACACTATGGGGTTCCGCTGACCTCCGGACGTCGCTACAGATTAGCTTGACCAGAGGGTCCAGGGGGTGTGCGAGCGCCCTGGGGACTCACACTCGCACGTGTGAGTCGTGTGTAGGGAAGTACTACACATCCAATTTGTCCGAGACTGGAGGCCACTCTTATGATGATTAGAGATAGATCCCTAAATCATGATTGCATGTGTTTGCATTTGCATGTCCCCCTATAGTGGGGCCACTTACTGAGTATTCTTTGAAATACTCAGGCCGTGTGCCACATCATTTTTTAGATAAAGGCAAGGCGCACTTGTACAGAGGGCGGCGGCATCGCGAGCAGAGACTGTGACACGTGCATAGGGTAGACTCATGTTTAAATTCATAGTTTTAAGTTAGAATAGGTTCTTTTGCATTTCATTATTTTAAATTATTTTGTATTTGCTTTTGTTTTCTCTAAATTTCAGTATTTCGTATTTAAACACATAAGACCATGACTGTGTTTTTAAGAGAATAAGTTGTTTTAAGCGTTTTCGAAGTTTATGTTATAAATAATATTCTTTTAAGAGTTCTATTTCCGCATTAGAGATGAGCATGAGACGTTAGTAGCGACTCTGAGTATGTGAAAATTTAGGTTTATTATATCAAGGTCAAAATACATGTGGGTTCAACAAGTTGAAGATCCTACCAGACATTCAAAGGAAACCATGATGCTAAAGAGCCTTAGAATTTTATTTTTGATGTAGACAATGCTTCAAGGTTATAGGTATGAGCTCAGAGGAGATGAAATTTGTAATGACCCTAAATTTCTACTTTTCGTTAAGTCGCTATCGTCATTATAGCGTAATCATTTCTATGCAGAAATAAACGTTTGAAGTTCTTTATAGAACATAAACTTCATTTTATAACACTGCCATGGACTTGCGTGTTTGAAAACATCCTTAAAATGACATCACAAGATACTAAATGAAATAAATAAACATTTAAATTAAAAACATCCTATTCTAACCTAAGTCTAAGAAAATAAATATAACTACCCTATGCATGTGTCATGGTCTCGAGTTGGAATGTTGTTGTGTCGTACATGGATGTCTTCCCTTTACCTAAAATAGAAATAAATGTGGCTTGAGTATTTTAAGAAATACTCAATAAATGACCTTATTATTGGGGTTAGATGCAAACACACGCAATCATGAGTGATGGGTGGGACCTATCATAACAGTATATTTTCCTACGGCGGCCATCCTAAGCAGGTAATTGNAGTTATGATGATGCATGAGTTATGATGCTTGATGATGTGCATAGTATATATATATATATTTTGAGGAATGACATACTTGATATGCTTGATGCACTTTATGGAAATATGACGAGTATGATGATTGCATGACGTTTACCTTAATATGATGATGTTTTCCATATTGAGCATGCTATATGATGATGAGTGCCATATTGCATCATGTCGTTAGATCGACATAGGACACAACCCTAAGAGCATGAAAATGATATTAATATAAATATCCACAAGTATGTGTTATCTAGAGTAACAAGGAGATGAGACTAGAGTGTTGTGTCAGAAGAGACATTATGATAGATTTAGAGGGACCTCATGCATATTGTATGTTCATAAGTATAGGGCTACTTCCCCTAGAGATGATGAGTACGGACGCGCACAGATGAGGATGTTCATGAGATGCATGAGACTATGGGTTCCNGTGTACTTAATTTTCCTACACACGGTCCATACGTGCGAGTATGGACCCGCCAGTTGGTTTGCACACCTCCTGGACCCCTTTCTAGTCGGGCGAGCATTCTCTGGTAGTTGTTGATGCTGGACACCTATTAGGAATAGCAACCATCATGGCAGTATTATGGTAAACATAATGATCGTTTCTTTGCCTCGTAGCGTACGCGTCTGTACTATGATAAAAAAAAAAGAAAGGGTATCCCCAATGCATGAATACACAATAATACATGAGGTCCCAATATGTTCTATTTTCATTATCATATACTACAGCCCTGCAAGTAACGTACGCGTCTGTACTATGATAAAAAAAAAAAAGAAAGGGTATCCCCAAGGCATGAATACACAATAATACATGAGGTCCCAACATGTTCTATTTTCATTATCATATACTACACCTCGCAAGTATCATATCATACTACAACTCCACTAGCATCTTCCTTCGTATCATATCATTTTTATCATATCTTCCATGTGTGTATTGCGATTGTATTTCATGTCAATTCGTCACTTTGCATGTCAATCATATCATATATCATTCATGTTACACATATTCAAATCCTAACGTTTTCATGCCTTCAAACATAACAATTCACATCTGCATATATCATATCATATCATACATCATAACAGTCACATAACATATCCTGAGCATGCCTTCAACATATCATATCATAAACATATCAATTCATCGCATACAACATAATATTCATGTATCATATCATATACATATCATTTCATAATAATTTGCAGACGGACATATGACACATGCGAAGCCACGTGCATGTGTCATCATACAACACTCAATTATAACCAAACTGATGGTAGAGGCACTTACTTGGTTGACCTCTTCTTTCACTCAGTCTTGAACAAGGTACGCTAATGAATTGACTCTCACTCTCCCGGAACTGAAGTGAAATTGTATCGTATTTCAGTTTATAGAGGTTGGCGAGAAAAAAGAAAGAAATAGGCTGAAGTAGTTCAGGGCGTTAAAGAATCCATGGGTTCAGGAGAAAGAGAAGAAAAAGAATCCATAGGTGAATGAGTTTACAGTGAAAAGAATAATAACCTCTCACAAGAATTAAGTAAGGATCCCCAGAGTGAAAGAAGCTCGGCTCGAGACAAATACATGATGACTGACTGCTGACTCCCATCTTCTTCTCATCTAGCCTATTTACTGAGTGAAAGAATAAAAAATAGTAGGGACAGGGGCAGTAGTGTTAAGTCGAATGAATCGGAAGGCTCAGGTTCAGGAGTTATTTCGTTTACCCAGTGAAAGAGTGTTTGAATAAAATAAATAGGGCAAGGTAATGGAATTGTGAGACCCATAGGTTCAGGATTGAATGAGTTTACTCGACAGGAAAGGTTCCGGAGAAGGTTTTGTCTTTCCTTCCGGAGTTCACTCTCATTAATTTCATATGCTTAGTTTACTGTAAAAGAAAGGATCAGATCAAGAAGCCAAGGTTCAGGGGAAAGAGAAAGAATACATCAATAGGTTCAGGGGGAGTAAATGAGTGAAAGAAAGGATCCAGCAAGATCAGTGAAAGAAGAAATAGGTGAAGGAGCAGATCAGCCAGCCCCTTTACCCAGTCTTTGAAGGGAGAGGCAGCAATGAGAAGAGAGAGAGACCTTGTTCAATCAGTCATGAATAAGGAGTTTCGTCTTAGTTTAC
>NC_036653.1:2336574-2339012 GCF_002806865.2 Cucurbita pepo subsp. pepo
CAAGAGGAGCCCGAGCAAGCCAGCCAGTTCCTTCCAACCCAGCAAGCAAGAAAGCCAGTTCCTGTTCAGTAGCTAATGAGTTTACCGAGTGAAAGAAGGTTCCGTCTCATTCATGTTGAGGATTGACTGACAGTTCACTCTCATTCATCGATAGTCTTTACTGTTGAAATAGGGTAAAGATAGACTTTTTCATCCTCAAAATAAGGGAGAGATACAAGAAATTTCTTGTTGGTCGGTCCGTCAGAGGGAAAGAAGTAGGAGTCTTTGTCTTTGTTTCGTCTCCCTTCTGTTTCCTATTTATTCTATCACTGTAAAGTCGTCTTCTTCTTTCGTTTCGTCTTTCCTTTCTTTTTCTTCTTCAATCAATTCTCTTTCTTGTAAAGCAGCTAATTCCTCCTGTCAAGTTCAGTAGCTCCTTTGATTTACTCGACTGGAAAGTTCAGGATTGAAGGAAGGAGAATTTATAGGAGTAAGTAGCTCGACCGTAAAGCAGCTAGCTAATTCAGTGATTCTTCCTCTTTCTTTCATTCTCTAAAATAGGCTGGATGAGAATCAGGTCAAGCAGCTAATTCATTTATTCTTTCACTGTTCATCAGGAGCGAAGCAATGAGACCGATAGGGGGAGGCGTGAAGTCAGTCTCTTTCCTCTCATTCAGCTATTTTCATTTACTCGACGGGAAATATCTGATTCTTCTTCTTTTGAGTCAGGTGATTGAGAATGAATCTTGTTGAGTTCAGTCTTTCAAGCGAGTCTTTCTTTACAGTTCAAGAATAAATGGGTAGGTGAAGGAAAGAAGAGATGAGAGACCGGAGAATAGTTCAACCCTTGGTTACAGGAGAGGGAATTAATTAGATTAGCTGCTTTACCTTGTAAAATGAGAAATAGGGAATATCGTCAAAGAAAAGGTTCTTCTCATCCAATCCAGCCTATAAGGTTACCAAGTTCAATAAGGGAAAGATCAGAGACAGACAGTGAGAGGCGCGAAGCAACTCGACTGACAATGAATGAATAGGTGAAGTAGGGAAGGATCATTAATCTCTCTCTTTTCGTCAGTCAAGGTTACGGAGTGAACTCGAATGAGTCTTGTCTTGCTTCAGTCTTTCAAAGCAAAGCAGCTAATGAATTGACTCTCATGTAAAGGGTCAGGATTAATTGAACAACAGAAAGAGAATAAGGAGAAAGAGAAGAAAAAGAAAGAAATAGGCTGAAGTCAGTAGTGATTTCGTTTCCCGAGTTAAAGAATCAATGGGGTCAGGTTCAGTCAGTAGCTCAGTCTCATTCTTGCCTCTTTCGGCTTTCCCTTGGTTACTGTTCAAGAAGGTGATTGAGAATGAATCTTTCGTATTGATCTTTTACAGTTCAAGAATAAATAGTCAAAGGATCATGATGAATAAGGAGTGTTTACAGTGAGTTCAAGAATAACTCCCAATAAGTAAGGGAATATCGTCATCAAAGAGAGAAAGAAGGAGCGCAGCAGACTGATAGGTGTTACGAGGTGAAGGAGGTAAGATCATCAGAGTTGTAGAGGTTAAGGGGCGAAGCTATGAGACCGGAGAGGAGTTTACCTCGTTCAATCAGGGAAGGGAATGAGGGAATCCCAGCCAGCCTATTTACCGAGTGAAAGAAAAGAGACCAAGGTTAAAGTACAGTTAAAGAATAACTCACAAGAACGGAACGAAATAGAGTATAAGGTTCAGTCGCTTCTCTTTCATTTTCTTTTCTTACTGTTGTTCCATCTGTCTCAGTCATAAGGAGTCTTGTTGACTTGTTTACGAGGTGCGAGGTTCAAGTGCAGGGTTTCGGTTGAGGCTTTACAGTCGAGTCAATGAATTAGCTACTAAACCACATTCACCTATTTACCTTGTTTACTGCTGTTCCAGAAGGATTGAAGGAGAGAAGCTAAGCTGCTTTATCTAGTCTTTGAATAAATAGTAGTGAAACCCGAGTAAAAGAGTGAAATCAGGTTCCGGAGCTTGACCTGATGATCATCATCCAACCTATTCTATTTACCTTACCTTGTTACCTTACCTTGTGATTGAGTTCCTGTCGAATGAATAAGGAGTTACGTCTTGACTTCCAGTTCAGTCTCTTTCTTTCATGTCTTTCCTTTCAACACTTTCAGGGGCGAAGACATGAAACCATACCCGGTTCAGGGGCAAAGCCTTGAGACCCATAGGGCGAAGAGGCAAAGACACGAAACCGTACCCGGTTTAGGGGCAAAGACACTTTACCGTACCCGGTGAAGGGGCAGGTTTGAGTTCAATCAGTCTCATTCATCGTAGAGTCTTTCAAAGCTGCTAATGAATTTCTTCTTGTTGAGTCTTTCCTTGATTCATAAGGAGAAAGAGAAGAGCTAAGATTCCGAGGTTAGAGTGAAAGAAGGGACAAGTGAAGGAGCATTCTTGTTTCGTCTTTACTTGATGAATAAGGGAGAGGT
>NC_036653.1:2339787-2342315 GCF_002806865.2 Cucurbita pepo subsp. pepo
CGAATCGGAACCTTTATGCGTTGGTAGGCTTTCGACTCAATCTAATAGCCTACTGGGCGACAATCAAAGAGAAAGTTGTCGCATGGGCTCATCAGATGATGCAGAACAGATTTCATAACCACCATCCAGCACCAATTACATTCCACATCCCACTTCAAACTTGTCTGTCGATTCCTCGGGGGGACTATTCTATTTAGTTAGAGAAAGGCATTCCAGCTTCAAAGGCAGGTGAGCCGGGTCAGGAAGGAGACTGCTGGGATTGGATCGGATCCATCCTACTCGAAGCACTCCACCACGAATAAGAGTCAGAAGGTTGGATAGGCAGTCGAGATAGTCACTCCTATCTGTAGGGCGGGCTTTCAAGACAGAGATGCACTACTCCATCTGGAAAGAGCTTTACCTCGTGGAGAAAGAGAAGAACACCAGATTTAAAGTAAAGGCCAGAAGGGAGTCAAAAATCAATAGAAAAAAGACCTTCCCGGCGGGACTCTACTACTGGGTCTTATTCCATCTCAAACTCGGATTAGGAAGAGTGCCCTTGAACTACAGATCCTGAATAATACACAATACAAAAAAAGAAAGAGATTCTCGACGAGAAAGAAAAAAAGGGGGGAGGAGAAGAGGAGATTCAGGATAGTCACTCCACTCCATATCTCGGGAACACAGATTCTTCTTTCATTTGCAATTCCTTTCTTGAGTGCGTCTTTGATGATCTCTTTTCTCAGATAGGACAGGGCAGGGGCAGGGAGAAGGGCTTCTTCCGCTTTACAACCGGAATAAGGAACCTTAGAATGAACCAACCCCACCTGCTGTCGATCAAAAAATGGGATTGGAGAGGTTCATGAGTAAGTAGGGAGAGGAGAAAGAGAAGAGAAAGAATGAAGAGAGAGGAGAAGAGAAAGAGAAAGAAGGAATCTTGAGGATCAGATCAAGAATGTTGAGGATTGACTTCCAGTTCTGTCTCATTCATCTTTCGGATTGACTTCCAGTTCACTCTCATTTCTTCTTCTTTCCTTCCAGTTCAGTCTCATTCATCTTTCATTTGATTCTATCACAGTAAAGGAGAAAGATAAAGGAGTTCAGGTTCAGTAGTTCAGTCTCTTGCTTTCTCTTTTCTTTGATTTACTCGACAGTAAAGGATTTCCATTCATCTTGTCTTGCTTCTTTCTTTGTTCCGGTTCTTCCTTCAAATAGCTTGACCTCAGGAATATCTTCTTCTTCTTCTTTTAGTATAGGATTGAATGAATAAAGGTAAATAGGTTCACAGGTCAGGTAATACTGGTGAACGAGAGAAAGAGAATAGGAAGAGGGGCAGGTTCTTCAAATAGCAGCGCTTTACGAAAGAGTGAAATCAGGAATAGGTGAATGAGTTCAGTTCTACAACTAGAATGAATCTTGAGTTGAGTCTTTGTTAGTTTACAATGAAAGAAGGATTTCATATGCTCTCATTCAGAAGTCAGGAGTAAGGCCTTTCTTTTTCAGGTTACGGAGCTGATCTTTCTTTCCTTCTCGTCAGGTTCCCCGGTTCCAGGAGAATGAATCTTGTTGAGTTGAGTCTTGAGTTGAGCTGCTAATTCATTCTATCACTGTAAAGGAGAGAGGAGAGAATGGAAGTCTCAAGAGTGAAAGCAAGAAAGGAGGTCGACAAGAAGAGGTTCCTGAGTAAGTAGCTCGACTGTAAGGTGATTGAGCTCAACTGCTTTACCTTGTTCAATCAGTCAAAGCAGAGTGAAGTTCGTAAACTCGAATGAATCGAGAGCCTTTACCTGACTGAAAAGAAGAAGAAATTGATGATTCATAGATTATTCAATCAATTAGACTATTAAATACTTCAATCTTATTCTTTTTTCTTCTTTGCTTCTTTGTTCAAGAAGAATTGGCCAGTTTACCCTGACGTTCAGGAGATTGAGAAAATCAAGGTAAAGAAGGATAGATAGGTGATTGAGCTCCAAGGAATTGAGTCGAATTAATAAGGAGTCTTTCAACACGAATAAGGATCTTGATCAGTGAAAGAATAGGTGATTGAGCGAAGCAGCTTTACCAACGGGGGAAGGAATGAATGAATCTTTACTCTACCTACCTACCTTCAATCAAACAAACAAAGACAGAGAGTATAAGTTTGGTTACGGTTACGGCATTTAATTACTCTACTGTAAAGAAAGCAACAAATTAATCTTTTTTAGTTGTTACAGTCTAAACTTAATTAATAAGCAGCAGAAAGAGAAGGAAGTAGTTGTTCATCAGTTTACAAAGAAGGATATGGAAGGAGTTGTTCTGTCTCATTCAGCTGACGTCTACCTTCTTTCCTTTCAGTCTTTACTGTAAAGAAAGCATCAAGTATTTCATATGCGAGTTAATTAAGGAGAATGATGAAGATAGATAGCTAGCTTGTAACCCTCTTTCCTTTTATTCAAAGACAGTAAACTCTACTTGTTCTTCAGGTTTAAGATTCAGGTTCAGATAATTAATCTTTCTTGAGTTTTTGCCTTGTTGTTCAATATACTCTCACTCAGGTAATAGAATAGACA
>NC_036653.1:2344943-2356893 GCF_002806865.2 Cucurbita pepo subsp. pepo
CCGAGTTTACGAGGTGAATGAAATGGAATTGTGAAACCGAGTTTACGAGGTGAATGAAATGGAATTGTTCAACCGACAGGTGAATGAAATGGAATTGCTTTAACGAGTTAGTTGTAGAGGTTCAGGTTAATCAGTAATACTCCTGTTAAACGAGAATGAATACGGAAAGGAGTAGTTCTCTTTGTTTACAGTTCAATCAGGTGATGGATCAGATCAAGAATGAATAGGGTCAGGAGTGAACGAGAATGAATAAAAGGAGTGTTTGAGTGAAAGAGCAAGAAAGCCAGCCCAGCAAGCAAGCAAGCCAGTTACGGAAACTCTGACGAATAAGGACTCTTGANATAGGGTCAGGAGTGAACGAGAATGAATAAAAGGAGTGTTTGAGTGAAAGAGCAAGAAAGCCAGCCCAGCAAGCAAGCAAGCCAGTTACGGAAACTCTGACGAATAAGGACTCTTGACTTCTCAATTACCTCTAGCCATAAATAGCTCAAAAAATCAGGGAAGGATACACTTTTTTCTTTATGCTACGTCAGAGTTAAATAAGGATTTCATATGCTTTACCTTCTTCCTTCTCATCCAGCCTATGTGAAAGAGTTCAATCAAGGATCAGAGAAAGAATAGTCTTTCCCGAGTTCAATCAGGAAAAGGTTTAAGCTTTCTTCTTTCCTTCCTGTAAACTAGAATTAATCTTTCATTTTCTTCTTCAATCTAGTCTCTTGGAAAGCAGCTAATCTAATGAATAGACTCCCCCTTCAAACACAGTCAAGGATAAGTTCCATCTGGGTCCGGTGAAGGAACGAAGCGAACATCCTTTCAGTAGTGATTGAGCGAAGGCAATGGAATTGTGAGACCAAAGGGAGAGGGTTGAGGTTTCTTCATTCATTTACTAAAGGGTCAGGTTCATGAGTTCAGTCTCTTTTTTCTTATTCTTTTGTTTACCCTCCTAATGTAAAGGTTGTTTTTCTTTGAGGTTACGGTTCAGGTTCATGAGTTCAGTCTCTCTCTTTTACTACTTTCCTCCCCAGTCAAAGTTCTGGTTCAAGTTCATAAGATTGATAAAGGTTCGGGATTGAATATGAATAGATTCTTCTGTTAGTCTATACTCTATTTCTAATTGTAACAATAGAGGGAGAGGAGCGAAACAAGGAATTGACTCTATCTGAACTTCCAACTCTACGGAATCTTTCGTCTTGACTTACGCATTACCTTGTGTTTGAATAAATAGGCAATGGAATAGCTTTACCTTCTTCCATCTGGGAGGGAGTTAAAAAGAATGAATCTTGTCTTGCTTGAGGCTTTCCTTCTGCATTAACGAGTTCAATCAAAGAGCTACTTCATGAACCGAGGTTACAGTCTTTGAATAACTAGGTTGTTCAGTAGCTGCAAGGAAAGGGAAAGGAAAGGGTTGAAGGTGGAGTTAAGATCTTTTACCTTGTGTGAAGGAGTGTCGGAGAAGAATGACTAGGAGTTAGTAGGGAGAGGAGCAATGAGACAGAGTTGGATAGGTTACGGCCGGAGTTCACTCTAACGAATAATCTTTCTTTCTCTTTGTTTACAGTCAAGGGAATAGATAGAGGAAAAGCAGAATGAGGTCAAGCATTCTTCAACCGAGTTGTAGAGCGGCAGGGGAGTCCAGCCATGAGACCTTGTTGTAGAGGTGATTGAGTTCAATACAATCTGGTGCAGGAGTTTACAGTTAGACAGAAGAAATAGAATAGGTGAAAGAAGAGAGAATGCATAAGGAGTCTGTCTTGACTTTACACGCTTTTTCTTTCATTTGATTATGCTGAAGCTACCTAACTAAACTAAATGATTCGAAACTAAACTAAATGATTCGAATGCCTCTCCTTTACAACAGTCTCGGCGAGCTATTTACTCCCTCTTCTCCTAATAACCCTAACTAACCCCCCAGTAAGTCAAAGAAAGAGAACGACAAAGAAAGTCAGGTAATACATAGAATAGAGTCCAAGAAAGGCAAAGGTGTACGTCAGCTAATACATAGAATAGAGTCAAAGAAAGGCAAAGGAGTTCATTCTTGTTTCACTTTCTTCTCCCCCCTTTATTCTAGAACAACTGTAACTATTAGTAGTGGGATAGGTTTCGGATTGAATGAATTTACGAGACTGGAAAGGACAGGGAATAGACCGGCAGCAGGTGAAGGAGAATGCATAGGAGACGAGTCTTTGTTTACGATCTTTGACTGTTCAGGGACAGAAACGAGAAGAGAGACCGATAGGGAGAGGAGTGAAGGGGAATGAAGACGCTACTGAACCTATCCATTTAACGAGGGCAATCAGGTCAGGTAATACTGGCTGGTGAAGGAAAAGGGTGTCGGTTTGGGCGCTTTGTTTACAGAGTCGTTGGTTGAATAAATAGGAAAAGGAGTGAAAATGATTGAGAGGATTGATTGACTTCCCTTCCTGCTACGGAGCTCGACTGTAAAGCAGCTAATTCATGGACTCTTGTTTCCGCTTTCAACACTTTCTCATACAGCCTATAGTCAAAGTCAAAGAGTTCCATCAAAGACCTATTCCATTTACCTCCTTCAATCACTGACGGGAATAGAGGGGAAGGAGCGAAGCTTAATCATCTCATTTACTCGACTGTAAAGAAAGGACTGATTCTTCTGCTTTACCATTCTCCTCAGGTTCCGCAGGCAGGTTCTGATTGACGCTTTTTGACCTAGTGAAACCCAGTGAAAGAATCAATAGAGTACAAGGCAGGCAAGCAAGGAAGTTCCTTACACCACCCAGCAAGCAAGAAAGGAGAAAGAAGTATAATAGTCTTCCTGCCTGTCCCGTAAACTCTCTCTCATTCATAAGGAGTTGAGTCGAGACTGACTGTTCAGGATAATGCTGCTTGAGTATTTGTTTATAGTCTCAGATCAAGAATGAATAGTCTTTCCCTCGTTTAGTAGCTCAGGTAATACCGGTTCAGGTTCAGTAGTGATTGAGAATGAATCGAGAGTAGAGTCTTTCCTTTCAACACTTTCAGGTTCAGTAGTGAACGATCATGAATAAGGAAGGAGTTCAGACTTTCAACACTTTCAGGTAAAGGAGTTCAGACTCAGACAGAGTGAAAGAGGGTTCCGGATCATTCTTGCTTGTTTCTTACATTACAGGAGAGTCTTTGAGTTCGGTCAGTAGTTTAGTCTCTTTCTTTCATTGGTTCAGTCTTTCAAGCATAAGTAAAGAAGCCGAGGTGAGGGTTCAGTAGTGATTGGGAATGATAAAGGTTCGGGATAGAGGGAAGGTAATATTGGAAAAGGAGAATCTTGTTGAGTCTTTGGTTACAGTGGTTGAATAACTCACAATCCGGTCAGTCAGGGAACATCGGTTCAGGTTCATGAGCGAAGCAGCTTGACTTTACCTTGTTTGGGTTTGAAGGAATAAATAGGTAAATGAGGGCGAGGAGCTCTCGTGTTAACCACTTCCATTCCTCTCATTAGACCATCTGTAGCACTCATAGCTCTCTAACCCGATGATTTCCTAATAATTGCTATTGCTGTACTTCACAAGTCACATTAATTTCTTGACCGGCAGTAAGTATCCTGACCTTTCACTATCAAAGCGTTGTAAATATTAGGCATCCCGGGGGAAAAGCTACATCTAGTACCGGACCAATGATTTGAGCGATATGTCCCAAGTTATTT
This sequence comes from Cucurbita pepo subsp. pepo, assembly GCF_002806865.2. Lineage (NCBI taxonomy): Eukaryota > Viridiplantae > Streptophyta > Magnoliopsida > Cucurbitales > Cucurbitaceae > Cucurbita > Cucurbita pepo. The sequence goes on from NC_036653.1 coordinate 2,348,596, forward strand.
TTTTTCAAGCGTGTGAAAACCTCAGGACCAGAGTAGTACGATTGATTCTCATAATCAAATCAAATATGTCGAAATTTGTGTGTTGATAAAATTCTTTCAATCTCAAATCAATGTTGGAAAAGTTGATCGGTTGCAAGAACAGCTGATGATAGGGGAGTAGCCTAAGCCTTTACACATGGGTTCTCCTTGATAGAAGCGGGGGGGATGTCGACATGACACCAAGTTCAATAAGAGTATAGAGAGTGACTGACTTCCCTTTGACTAGGGTCTTCTCAAGTTCTTTTCCTGTGTCCAGAGGTTGTGTGGGGGTGAGCAACTAGATTCTATCCTAAGGCCATCTATTTCTAGTGCTTACGAGCCAATTGCATAGAATGGGAATGGGAATAATAAATAAGGCATTTATTCCTTCCATGCAGTCTGATTTAAGACCTTCTCCCGACCATACATATAGAATACTAGTTTTCTAGATAATATGAATAGGAAGGAGTCTCCTTTACAATTCTAAATCATAAGAAAAAGTCTCAACCTTAAACCTTTTCCTTCTTTCACGAGGTAAACTGAAATTACATTGCCTGGCCGGACTATTACTAATTTCACTCGGTAACATGGAATAGAATGGGTGTTTGTTGAACTCGGTCTCTGATCTTTGCTTTCCTTTGATTTTGAGACTGATGAAAGAAAGATTTGCTCATGAACCGGAACCTTTGACTCTATCTAGTTATTACCTGAACTTGAGAGGTAGAGTAAATCAAAGAAAAGAAGAAGAAGGAAGGAAAGAGGAAATCAAGCTTAATGAGAGTTTACAGTGAATAAATAGGGTGAAGGGAGAATCAACATTCCCTATTATTCCATTACATGAGAGGAAATGAATGAAAGAAGGGAGACTCAAGCTCAAACTAGGACTATTCTTCTTCACCGATATTCCCTGAACTTGACAGGAGACGAAACATTCTTGATCCTGAACTACTNCCAGGAGTTTACAGTTCAATCCCCGGTCAGGTAATATCTATCTCGGTTCAGGAGCTTGAGCTTCTCTTTCTTCTTCGTTTCTTACTGTTCCAGAAGGTGAAGGAATAAGGAGTTTCGGCTTTGTTTACAAGAGAGTGAAAGACTGAAATGAACGAAAAAATAGGGATTTGATCCCAAAAAATAGACAGAAGATAGCTTTTTTTCATTAATGGTCCTAACGTCAGAGTTCAATCGGGTTCGTGAAGTAGCTCAGAGAATAGAGGTTCAGGTGTAGGAGAGAAGCTGGTAGTTTACGAGCGGAATGAATGGGTTGTTGCAACCGCTGTTCATTCCTCCCCTCAGAGAAGCTGATAGTTTACGAGTTTAATCTGGCTGATTCATCTTTCGTATTGACCTTCCTCTTTTCTTACAGTGAAATCAGGGCAAATGGACGAAAACATCCCTTTTTTCCGGGAAAGTCTCAAATAAGAAATGGTCTTTACACGAAAAAGAGTGAACGAAGGCAGAGGGGAAGGAGGATCAGGAGTCTTTGTCTTGTCTCCCTTCTTTCTTTGTTCCGCTTCAGGTAATATATAGAGTCTAAGGTTACGGAGTTCAATCAGTAGGATCAGTCTAATCAGTCTGAGAGTGAACGATCATGAATAGTTGGTTTCGGCTTTCAGTGAACGAGAATGAGTGAAAGAAGTAGGAGAACGAGGATCAGGGGTCTTTCTCTTTGTCTTGTCTCCCGGATTGTTGGTTGAGTCTGACAGTTCACGATCATGAATAAAGAGTGTTTACAGTTTCATTCTTCTTTCTTCTCCCTTCTTTCCTTCCTTACCTTAATGCAATAACTGATGGGAATAAAGGTTCAGTCTCATTCATCTTTCATTTGATTCTCCCTATCACTGTTCCGGATCATTAATCTTGCTTGGCTTGCTTTCGTCTTTCAATTCTCTCTTGTATGTAAAGCGGAATGAATCTTTAGTCTTAGTTTACAGTTCAAGAAGAAATAGCGGCCGGAGCTTGACCTTCTTCTTTGTGAAAGAGTGAAAGAATCCCCGTTCAGGGAGCGTAAGTAAATGAATTGAATATGCCCTTGTTTACTGGTCAAGAATAACGAACCAGAACAAGAATTAAGGATCAAAGCAAGAGCACAGTTAAAGAATAAGAAATAGGTGAAAGAGAATGAATCTTGAGTTTCGGCTTGAGTAGTACAGTGAATAAATAGGTGAATTGAATATGCTTTCCCTTGTTTGTCTTTGAAGGAATAAATAGGATAGGGACAAGTGAGTGAAGGAGAATGAATCGATCGATCGTCTTTCCCTTGTTTACTGTGATAGAATAACTCACAAGAACTCGAATTAAGGAGAAAGATCAGAGTCAAATAGTTCAACCCTTGGTTACAGGCAGGAGAGTCCAAGAGTGAAAGACAAGAAAGGATCAAGATCAGTGAAATCAGGGACAAGTTGATTGAGTTCTGTTCGTAACGTAAACTCTGACGATAGAATAAGGAGTCTTACTGGTCCTTCAATCAAAGAGCTACTTCACCTAGTTAGTTTGTTCAAGAAGCTCGAGACAAATACAATACATGATGACTGACTCTCATCTTCTTCTCATCCAGTCTATTTACCGAGTTCAATAATCATCCTCCTCTTTACCTCCTTCAATCAGGGAAGGGAATCAGGGAATCCCAGCCAGCCTATTTACCGAGTGAAAGAAAAGAGACCAAGGTTACAGTTAAAGTACAGTTAAAGAATAACTCACAAGAATGGAACGGGATAGAGTATAAGGTTCAGTCGCTTCTCTTTCATTTTCTTTTCTTACTCTTGTTCCATCTGGCTCAGTCATAAGGAGTCTTGTTGACTTGTTTACGAGGTGCGAGGTTCAAGTGCAGGGTTTCGGTTGAGGCTTTACAGTCGAGTCAATGAATTAGCTACTAAACCACATTCACCTATTTACCTTGTTTACTGCTGTTCCAGAAGGATTGAAGGAGAGAAGCTAAGCTGCTTTATCTAGTCTTTGAATAAATAGTAGTGAAACCCGAGTCAAAGAGTGAAAGAAGGAATCTTGCTTGAGTTTCGTCTTTGTTTACAGGAGAGTAAGTGAAAGAAGGAGATAATATGCTCTCATTCATCTTGCTTGAATTTGTTGAGTCTTGAAAGCAGAATCAAAGGAAAGAACAGAGAAGAGATACTAAGTAACGTACAGGCCAGCCAGGACAGGACGGACGCAAGGAAGATGCAAACACCTATTTACCTCGTGGTTGAAGGGAGAGGATCAAGAAGAAATAGGGACAATCAGGGAGAATGCATCGATAGTCTTGACTTACTCTTCCGTAGCTGTTAAGAAGGAATCGGAAAGAAGCCAGCAGTGAGACAAGGAACCGGGGACAGACAAGTGATTGAGTTCCGAAGCTTCTCTTTCTTTCTCTTCGTTTACAGTTAAATAATAAATAGGATCAATCAGGTCAGGTAATATTGGTTCAGGATTGAATTGACTCGCTTTTGTTCAGGTTCATGAGTTCAGTTCTACAACTCTTTCGTCTTTGTTTACAGTTCGTGAAAGAAAAGAGCTACAGAGTCCATGAATTAGCGGCTTTACCTAAAGAAGAAAAGAGAAATGAAAGCGAAAACTCACTCTTCTTAAGCTACCTAACAAAAGAGAATTCCTCTCCTGGCAAGGATTTCATTCATTTACTAGACGACTGGAAAGGAGAGAGGCGGGCGGGGCAGGCAGGTTCATGAGCAAATCATCTTTTTCTTTCTTTCTCATTTTCAGAGTCTTGCAGAATCAAAGGAAAGCAAAGAGCTACTTCTTACCGAGTTCTCAAGAAGCGAGAGGATTTCTTTCTTCCTTCCTCTTATTCACCGAGCTCAAGCTGTTAATTCATTTATGAACTCTCCTCGTCAGGTTCAGGATAGGGTCCGGAGTTCAGTTCGTTCCTCATTAGCTAGTTCAATAAATCCATAGGGTCAGGGCAGGGGAAGTCGCTTCGCTTAATCTCATTTGACTCTACCCTACTGTAAAGGTTCATTTAGGATTGAATTCAGTCATTGACTCGACAGCAGCGTCTTCATTTCTTGTTTCATTCTCGTCAGTTCAGGTAATATTGGTTCAGGTTCCTGAGCTTGACCTTGTTCTCATCCAGCCAGCCTATTTACCTCGTGACAGAATTGTCTTCTTCTTGAATAAAGGTTCCGTCCGGAGCAGTTACCTTTGATTCTCCCTATCTATTCTTTCTCACTGTAAAGTCTCATGCATCGAGCTTCAGTCTTGACTTCCTGATTAACTCGGTCAATCAAAGAGCTACTGAACGAGCAAGTCGGCCTAAGACAAGAGCGGATAGGTTCAGGAGGGAAGAGAATCAGAGTTGGTTAGGTTCATGAGTAAGTAGTAGCGGCCAGCGAGAGGAGAAGAGGATAAGAGATAAGCAGTGAGACCAATAGAATAGGAAAAGGGAATGGAATTGTAAGACCTAGTTGGCTAGGTTCATGAGTTTCCATTTACGCTGAGTCTATTTGTTTAAAGCAAGCCTATTTATTTATTTACCTCGTCAAATCTGGTGAAGGATCAAGAACCAAACAAACACCGACCTCTTCTCTTCCTGTATAAGTTCAAGGATAGCAGTCTGGAAGATGCTAAACACCTATTTACCTCGGTTACTGTGAAAGAAGGGACAGGCGAATAAATGGAATTGTAAAACCGACAGGTTCAGCNTACTTACTTACAAGCAAGGTATTCGCCCCCCCTTGAATAAAAGAAGGGAAGCAGTATTGATTTTGTATTGACGGATTGAGGAGTCATGCTTTACCAATTTCCAATACAGTTGATCCTGTGTAATTTGAGCATAAAAAGCGGATCTTTCTTTAGCACCTCTTTAGCACCTAGTCATGCATGCTGGCTGACCGAAGCACCTGTACTTCAATCGATTAACCAAGCACGGGAGATATTCGCTAAAAGGATAGATAACCGGGATATTGAAAAAAGAAGGGTCGTAGACAGATGAGCCTTTGCGACCGTTTACAAGAGTGAATACCGAAAGAGACAATTCCAGATGCCCTCAGACAGATGCCACTAAACAAGTAAAGGACAACGGACAGTTTTCGCGGCGGGAAGACCAACTCTCATTCAAGGAAGCGGACCGTTGACGACAGCAGGCCGGGAAGGACAGAGACTACTAAAAAAGGCGAAACTCACATCTTTTTAGAGGCCGTACTTGACCCATCCTTCCCCTGAAACTCGCAATTTAGCAAAGAAAACCATTCCGTACCTTTTTCTCATGTCGCTACCAGCTACAGATCAGATATGACCGGTTGGTTGAAGAAAGAAGAAAAGAGAAATGAACGATTAAGCGAGACTTTGCCTTATAGACCAATGAAATGGAAGTTTGATTAGACAAAAGTTCTTTGAAGACCTCTTCAGCTTCCCCGCTTATTATTGCTATCACCTCACTTTAGACCTGCTTACTTTTTATGAAGATAAATAATGAAAGGCTTTACACAAGACCCTTACACAGGCGAGAGAGAGAGCCTTCGCTTACCTGCTTACTTAACCGTGGCCTCCTATCGTATCTATATCCCCTTTCTTTTCTTTCCTTCAGTTACATCAAGTCTCAGTTCTGCTTCCAACTACCGATGGGAGAAGGCTTGGACGTATAGCAAGAAAGAATCAGAGGTATGGCATACGGGATATATGAAATGAAAGGGGCTGGAAACAGAGCTGGAGATGAGCGCTAGCCAATGGTGAATACTGAAGAAAGCACCTTAGCAATTACCAGTAATGCCCCTATCGACCTCAGTCTTGTTTTTTGCTAACTTGAGTAACGAACACTATCTCATTAAAGGCCGAATATCCATATATATCTTTATGGAAGAGAGTCGGCCCACTTTTAGCCAGCGATTATGCCCGTTTTAGCCCTACCGTCCACCCCTATATAATGGAAAGGGGTACTTTTGAGAGCTGATGTGTAACGGATCAAAGCGACCGTTAGTCGGGCTGATCTGTGATTGGTCAAGGCGAGCGAGAGGACACATACCTCCTCCATATTCCTTAAATGGGCAAGACTCGGATACTGCATGCGAGAAGTATAAGAGTTTACTGAACCTTAGATGGAATTGTGAAACCGAAACCGACAGGTGAAGGGGAAGGAGTTTACAGTGAAAGAACAGAGAAGGAGCGAAGGCAGCTCGACCGATAGGGAGAGGAGCGAAAGCAGTGAGACCGACAGGTTCAGGATTGAATGAATAAGGTAAATAGGTTCTGGTTACGGTGAAGGTGAGGTAGTTATTGATCATTCATCCTTCTTCTTCAATCAATTCATTCTCTGATTCTTCTTCTTCAAGAACTCCTTTTCCTCTCCTCTCCTGTAAAGGATTGAATTCATCTTGTCTTGCTTCAGTCTTTCCTCTCCTGTAAAGGAAGATCTGATTCTTCTTCTTTCACTGTTCAGTCTCATTCATCTTTCATTGTTCAATCACAATCCAATCAGGGAATATCGGAAAAGAAGAATAGAGGTTCAGCAGGAGAAGATCAAGAATAAGTAGTCTTTGTTTACAGGTCAGGTAATATCTGTTCAGGAAAGAGCTACTTTTACCTCCTTCAATCAGGTCAAAGCCTCAAAGTCAAAAGCAGGAATCCGAGAAAACAAGACCCCTACGTCTTTCTTGTAAACTAATTATTCGATCTGTAGATCCCAGCAAGGCTGCCACATCACTAAACCACCCAGGGATGTCTCTTGCAAAGAAGAATTCGTAGAGATTTTTCCAGAACCCCAGTCCAGCCTACCCGACTGATATAATCTAGAATCCACTCTCTGCCTTTACTTAACTTAGTAGTAGGCGAATAGTGACCCTATTTGTATGCGCATTCACAGGGCACGTTCCAAGATCTCCCGCAACGAGAACCTAAGACATGGTTGATTGATAGTAAGTTGAAAGAATAAATGGATCGATCATAGGTTGGTTGAATATTGAGTGTAGCTTAGGCTACGTCTTCTGTTTACGCGCTACGTCGCCGGCACACAGGATCTTAGACAGGTTTCGTCCCCTTTCGGACCTTCTTACTAGCTAGTACGGTAAAAGCCTGATGCAAATAGACCGAAAAAAGAAGAGTTCTTTATAGATGAGTTGTAGTCGATTCGCCCGTTATGGCTCGTCTCGCGCTTAGTCACTCGCGTCGGATAGGGGGAAGTCTTTTCTGAAAAAACTCGCTGTTAGTTCTCCATATATATATGATTGATTTTTGAGATACTAACTCTTTGGTTGGATCGGACAGGGAACTTCTATAAAGATCTTTCCACTCATTCATCATACTCAAAGTCGAAGTCACGGCCGGCATGGGTGGGGGGCTCGGAAAAAGAACTTGAATCGGTGTCGTGGTGGTACTACGAGATGGCGATTTCTTGTAGTATAGAAGAATAGATCCGCAGACCTATTGTATTGATTGACCATAGATGCGACCGCTATCTAAGAGAATCTCAGTAGTTCTTCTATCGTTCAAGGGCAAGGGGAAAGTAGCGGCTTGCCTAGATCTCGTATTTCCCACGTAGTCCGTCGGTCAAACCAAGGATTCTCTGATCAAAGTAATCTAGAGATTCTTTTTCTTTGTTCTGGTATGTAGGCGAGCTAGGAGCGCATCAATCGGGTCGAAAACTCAGATAGGATCATCATCATGGCCCTTTTCTTCTTTCTTTTGTTTGTGTCCGGCTTTATTAGTGAAAAAGAGGTGTGGTGTGTGTGTTTTTTAAGGCTTATCCGTGGGCTGCTGCTCTGGGGCATCCAATTCCTCTTCTTTCTTTTCCTGAGGATCTCACATCGAGAGTTGCTTCTTCTTGTTCATGGTCTTCCTTAGATTTCGAAAAATCGGTCAGGGGGCTACCCTCTTCTCGTCTCACAATTCCATTGCCTGAACCTATGCCTGAACCTATTCATTGTCGGTCTCAGAATTCCATTGCCTCTCCTCACCTCTCGAGATATATATATAAACTCTTCCCCAGAGGAGAGCGGAAGCTCCAGGATGAGTATGTCCTGCCTGGATTCCCGAATTCATTCTCGTCCTGATCCACCATGGAATTTTCTCAATCTACAAAAACATTGATGGAGAGGAAAGAAAAGATAAAAGATTATGGACCGGAGAGGAACGAAGCTGCTTTACCGATAGGGAGAGGGCTCGTAATGATCTTCTTTCTCAAAGATCACAAGGTGCTGGGGTGGATCCATAGGTTTTTGTGAAAGGGATGCCCCGTATCTGAGATGTGGCTTGCTGAAAAGAAAAAGCGAATTCCTCTATTTGATGTCGATTCATTTACACTTCCATTCTTTGTAGAGGAAGGCTAACTGCTTGCTGGCT
>NC_036653.1:2387152-2388089 GCF_002806865.2 Cucurbita pepo subsp. pepo
GACTCAAGTATAGGCCATGCTGAAGAATCAATACTAAAGCTTCTTAAGTCTACCTCAGTAGTATGATAATCTACATGTAGACCTCAGTTCGTGTAAGTGTAGATTTGTCCATTTCCATAACTGAGACTAGGATTGGTCTTTCGCATTGAAGGCAAGCCTTTCACCCTCACCTCGAAAAGGAATTTAGTTACCTAATCAAAGAGTGAAATCCAAGCCGAAGGCAAGGACCGTTAAGGGTCCGCCCGCCCGTATGGAGGATAAAGTCAAGAAGAACTTCCACACTAACGCTTTAGAGCAATTGAACCCTTTTTTCGAAAGACCTTTCACTCATAGCTCATGTGCAACTCGCTTTCAAATGGTACAGCCTACCATCTCCCCAGTTTACACCAACCTAACTTAATAGAGCTACTGGGAACGGTCAAAAGACATGGCGATGCAACATTGATTCTCGTACTTTTCGCCGAATATGGGTGGGAGCATGAACTCCAGTTTACGGGTATAAGAGGGAGAGGAGCGAAAGCCACGAGACCAAGAGGGAGAGGAGCAAAAGCCACTCAGTTGATTGCTAAATCTCTAGTTCGTGAGAAGGATTTGCTGTGGTCAATCAATGCTTAAAAGAATTCCAAAATCTTTCTGTTCTTACTGCATATCCAAGAGTCCAATCTACTATGGAGATCTTTCTGTCTGATGCTGCAAAGTGAAATATTGAAAATCTACTTGGCTTCAATGAAGGTAAAATGCCAATGAAGTACCTGGGATTGCCAGTCTCTCAGTTAGTGATTGTTTGCCTCTACTCTAATTGAGAGAATCAAAGCTAGAGTATAGAGATGGACTGGAAAAGCCGTCTAATATGCTGTACAACAGGTTCGTTCAGGGTGCCCTCCTTAGCATGAAAGTGTTTACTTGAGTACTGTGTTCATACTGCCAGTGCCGGTTT
>NC_036653.1:2415459-2433499 GCF_002806865.2 Cucurbita pepo subsp. pepo
ACTCGTTAAAAGCCAAAGAGAAAGGGGAAAGAACACCCGGACTGTCTACTCTTCTCTTATGTGTGTGGCCATGGGCTTTCCCTTCTGTAAAGTCTATAAGGATTCTATATAAGGATCAAGTCTGGGCTAAGCACCTTTGGGTCCCCCTCTTAGTTCAATTTCGCTCGAAAGAAATGGTAATCTGTCTGTCTTCCCTTCATTTTTTATTCACTTATATTCTCTTCTTCTTCGATTCCTTTCCATTAAGGTAGGTATATATAGACTAAATCGGAATTCATCAGATATGAAGAAAACCAACCACTTATAGGACTGCGATAACGTCCATATGAAAGGCTACGTATGAGTTTCTCAACGATAGGTATTACTTTCATTCAATACGTATCTTTTCGTTACACTCATTCAGTCTCACTGCCAGAGCTCGTTCGCCTCTACAACTCGGTCTCAGAATTCCATTGCCTCGAAAGGAAGCCAACGCTAATTTCCATGTTTAGAGTGGAACACTAGAAAGAATGAAAACCTAGACCAGTAGTACTAGCGAGGGAGAGACCACTGATAATTCACCAATGGGGACTATGAAAAGAAAAGCAGTTTAGCGCCTTTTTTCAAACTCCCTATCGAAAGTGTCCATTAAGACAATATTGAATAAGACCCTGAAACCCTTAAGACAAAGTCAATCTCAGCACAAGAGCCTCAACCAGTCATACAACTTTTGTTAGGCGAAATTATGGAAGATAGGTACGAAGCAAGGGATGTAAGCTAGCCTTGCTCTTAGCTCTTACGATAGGTAGTACCTTACTCGCTTACTATAAGTTTCATGTTCCTGGATTGATCGAATGTAGTGCACATCTTCTTAGGTGAAATTGGCTTGGTGTTCAGTGTGGGCTGTCTCCCCTATCAAAAAATAGTCAGAGTAAAGAGAAGGAAAGGGGGTGGAGGAATTGGTCGACTCATCAGGCTCACCGGTGAGGAGAAGACGAAACTCTCCATTTTACCCGGCATGATAAGCCCCGTCACCTCTCTGTCTCCAGCCATCATTCTATTCTTAGATAATCCAAGCAGCAGTTCCACCAACAACTAGCATCTATTAGTTAAGGTTAAGTGGTTGGGGTACGGTACGCAGAAGCATAGGGAGTGATAGCAGCAATTGATCCTGATCTGGTTTTCTCAAGACCAAGAGCATTCCTACCTACGGGATTTAGATTAAGAACAACCAATGGTGGAGGCAGTTGATCTTAATCAGCTAATTAAGAATTACAAGACAGGCTATACTAAGGAGTGAAAGGAAGGCAAAGATGTGGAGGCTAATATGATGGCACAATCCTGGAAAGCAAAGACAAGCCAATATGGACAGCGGTAACGGGAGTTCGAGTAAAAGGCTGGCTTGTAGTACGAAGGTAGGAGTAGGAGAGGCGGGTAAGGAAGGAAGGAGTTCTTTCTTTTTTTCTTTTTAGAGTAGGAAGGCAAAGTAGCTGAATCATCTGCAAGCTGGACACTGACTAAGCGCAATGCTCGGAAATCATAAACTGGGAAAGCGTGAACTAAATTCAAGCTTGCTTGGCATGAAGTACGCATTCAGTTAATGGCATTTAGGTTTGTCATGCTTTGGAATCTAGTTCATAAGTGAGCATGAAGCTTTGGCTCTGTCAGTCATATCTTTCTTATCTCCCTCTCGAGACAAAGAATAAAAAGAATATAAGGGGGGTGGAAGTTGACTATTCTCAACAGGCGAATTTGTGTGGATCTATTATAGCAAAGAGGTTCAGTATGCAAAAAACTTGGGTTACAAGGTTGGAGATTCTGATTTGAAAAGTGTTCTAGTCCTTTTCTCAAAATGTATCTCATCACTGCAAGTAGACAAAAATCTAATCAATCTAAGAAGAAAGGTGCCGAAGCTATGTCTTATATATAATTCTTCTTCTTATGAACGCACTATACTATATGGGAGATTGATGGATTAGGTATTAATCCAGAAAGTAGAGTAACTGAGATAAGATATACGCACTATAGAGAGATTTGCGGAATTGCTAAAGAGTCAATCTTTCTTCGATATTAAGAATCTGGGCGATCATTACTTTTGACTTATAAGATAAAGACTGATGATGTTAACGACATTGACTGGAATCCCCCTACCTAGAATTAGCTGTTCAAATGTCGGCTGCTATTACAGCTTATTCATATGTAGAAGTCCATTTTCAGAGAAAACTCTTACTGAATACTATTACTATACTGATTCAGCTGTTCCAGTAAGTCCAATACCTGAAGAAGAGCTTTCATCGACTGAATTGGGAAAATGAAAGAGAGAGTATAAAGTAGATACTGGTTACTTCTTAGCACCTAAATCCTATCTATTAGTGACTCAAAATGATGATATACTTCTACTTAAACACAAAGGTCCAGCTAAAGACTTAGTAAGCGGTGAGTGGTATCAATCAAAATACAATGAACCCAACCAGAGTGAAGTAATTCGACATAGGCGTAATTTCTTTGTTGATAGAAAAAAAGCAAATTAGTTTGAAAAAAGATATGAATATCAATCTTGGAATCAAAATGGATAGAAAAAGAGATCCAGTCTATGATCAGAATCTGATTGTTGTTAATACTCAAGCTCAATCAAGAAATAACAGACTTATGTGGGTGGGTCTAATTAACAAACTGAAATAGGTAGGATGAACTGAAAGAAAAAGAAGATAGAGACGAAAAGACAATTCCGACTCCCCACAGTATAAATTCTATAAACTAAAACGTAATAGGAATAATCAGAATAATAGAAGAAGAACCAATAAAAGGTGACTACTAATATTAGATTAGATACCTAATACAGAATACAGAGAAAAAATGTATCAAATTGCTTGATTTTGCTTTCTATTTTATATAATACTAATATGAGACAAGCGCTTTATTCTAGTCGTGGGAAGGATTCCTCCATTAGATCTCGCCTGAAGAAGGAGGAGATTTCTTTGCCCTTGACAAATAATCTTTACTACCTTTGAGAGCGGGCCCCTGAACAAATGTGCAGCAGATGATTTCGCTGCAGTTATTCCTCCACTTACTTCTTCTTGGCATCAAAGAAAGCTGCCCTTTATTCCTTGCATCAACAAGGCAATCCCGCATAAAGAAAGGCTACTGACTTGGCTGATTCAACAAGGAGGGAGGCATCCATTCAAACAGCTCCCATTCCTATGTTGACACAAAGAAAAAGGAGGGAGGGGGCTTTCTTTCTATCCATTACTTTGAATAATCATAAAGGCTTACTAAACCAGCAAGATATGAGTCATAAAGATCACATCTCCTTGAAGTACAGCAGAGGAAACCTTCTCGTTGCTGATCCTGCAAGAACCGCTACCGCCACCGACTCTATCTTAACGTCTATCTTAACGACCGGTAAAAGCCCTCTTTCTAGGATATGTCACTGCTCGGGGAGGAATTCATTCTTCTCCAAATCACCTCTTCCTTTATTTCAATTTGAGAAAGAAGTCAATTTATCCAGATTCAAGTTAACCTAATAGTTAATAGTGCAGCGGATTCTGTAAGATAGAAGGAATTTGATTGACATCCCAATGAGAAATGAGAAAGAATAGGATATATATAAAGGATTTAATCCAGTCTCAAGCCAACTTTCTTTACCGGATCTTGAGAGGTCTGCCCGTCCGGTGAGAGAATCCACTTATTAAATCCTTTCCAATAAAACTTCGTTAGAATTGTACTGCAGGGATTTGGTCAAAAGCAACTTTATAGCAGCTTTCCATGCTTATGACACTTCCTATGATTGATTCCTTACTATAGAAAACAAATATAACATTTTAGTCACCAGATAAATAAGACTTTGAGATTGATCTTTAGTCATATTCATTCATGTTAAAGTCATGGGTTATCCGGTAGTCTTCTTTTCAGAGTATATGCTACCCTGGTATTCCACTATATTAACTCATAGAAAGTGAAGCGTATAGTTAGATTCTTGATTTTGGTAAAAGCGGGGCAACCACATTTCTTTCTTCTTGCTCACTATACCTTGACTATCATGTTTGCAACACTATTGTTGGTATCCGTAGAGCTGGAAGAGAGAACCTGCCTCAGATCTACTCTTTTTTTGAGGAACTGAGTAAACGGCCCTCTAAACGAAATTCGGTAGAACTACATTCGGGTCTGATACCAATACTATTTCCATCATTACTATAACCAACCTTAGAAGATCTCATTTTTGATCTTGAGTAGGTTATGTAGGCACTCGGCCCTACTCGGGGATAGCAATTGGAAATGGCGGGCTCGACCTTTGACCAAAAATCAAATTAATGAATGAAACAGCTGACGGCGGCGGCGTCAAGGGATTGCTATACCAGCGCAGCCAGACCAGATTCTATAATGAATTGAATAACGAAAAGCTAACGAACTTAAGGAAGAACACCCAGTTAATGCATAAATTTCCTTAAGGATCGCAGTGTAATAGCGACTAGCGGACCCACCCCCCCGCAGTCAAAATCATTATCCCTTGGAATTTCCATCTTCGAGTTCTTCTGGAAGACCTCAAGTCACGGCTTCCCACCCAGTCTTAGTGGAATCGCTTAAGTATTAAAAGAGCTAGTCAAAGAGCTAGTCAATTAGTTCAGTCTTATTATTCCGGCAGTCACTTAGTGCGTCTTCCTTTTAATCAATGGAAAATACAAGACAATAAAAAACATAGTTCTATTATGTTTATCTTACAGACTTGAAAGTCAAATCAAATAGAAAAGAAGATTATTCTCAAAATGAGCTTAATCAGCAGACTTCCCAGCGCCAACAGGAGCCTGCAAATTCAAGATCTATTATTCCTAATAATCTGACTCTTAGTTCGTTAGGGGTCAAAATGAGAGGCCATCATAACAAGCCTATGATGAGGAGTAAAGTCTTCTCTACTCATACCCTTCCTGGAACTGATAGCATCTCCCTCCCCTCTGAATGAATTGCTGCTGGATTTGAGACCGGCACGAGTTGGTCATACAAGTTGCTCAGCTAAGCCCTTCACAGGTGATGCATCAACATCTTGTAGTCAATCTCATTCCACAATTCCTTCCTCCATTATTCTTAGGATATCTTTTTTGGGACCAAATCCCTCTCTCAGAGATAGGTAGAAGTTTTCATAATATCTATGAAATGATAGATTTGTTAAATATTAGATCTACGCCTATGTAGAAGATAATCGTGTGTCAGAAGAATTCTTTGATGCGGCTGAGTAATTCTCTTCAAGTGAAAAGGCATCATTGGTAGGCGGACAAGCGAGCATTCCTGTGGCATTGGGAATAGGTAATCGCAGTGAATCGGGCAATTCGTTAAAGGATATCCGTATAATGACTACCTTTTCTGAAACCATACCGCTCCTCTCCCTCTTGGTCTCGTGGCTTCGTTCGCTCCTGCACCTATATGGTTTCGTTGCTTCGCTCCTCTCCCTCTTGGTCGAGTGGCTTTCGCTCCTCATTTTGATTCTGGTAAAGGGTGGGAATCAGTCCACGAATGAGTTCCTTCTTTAAAATCTCTCCGGTTTACACCAAGGCATAGTAGCTTGTTTATGTCTGATTAACCTCAAGGCGCCTTTTAGAGAAAACAGGGTGATCACGCACGCATCCATATAACTCTGTCTTCTTGCTCACTGCTCAAGGGCCTTATGGCTCTGATACACTCCCCCATTTCTTGCCGATCTTGATTTGCAGCTGCAGGGGGGGACCATCTGGAATTATGAATTAGAAAGTCGCTACTTTTTCACTTTGACATTTTTGGGAACACACCAGACTCCCCTATGATTCACCATACATACCTTTACACTATAGAACCGATAGGCAGCCAAGAGTCATACCAGAGAGATGTATTGGTTCCATTGCCAACATCATGTATAATAAATATCTCTTATAGCCAACTCTCTCAACACCTGTCAAACTTTCCTACAAACCCAGCTACCATTATTTGGTGGGTTTAATACACCAACAAAATGCTCCTATTTTTGAGAAGCATTCTATGTATATCCTAAATAGCTGCACCAATCAAGCACCTTCTTTTCATTTCAAATAAATAGGTAAAGGGCCAAGCTACATTCCCTTTGAACCATATCAGGACCTGACCATAAGAACCTTCTGCAGATCTTCTTATCAATTGTCTTCAAATCAAAACTCAAACCGGCACTGGCAGTATGAACACAGTACTCAAGTAAACACTTTCATGCTAAGGAGGGCACCCTGAACGAACCTGTTGTACAGCATATTAGACGGCTTTTCCAGTCCATCTCTATACTCTAGCTTTGATTCTCTCAATTAGAGTAGAGGCAAACAATCACTAACTGAGAGACTGGCAATCCCAGGTACTTCATTGGCATTTTACCTTCATTGAAGCCAAGTAGATTTTCAATATTTCACTTTGCAGCATCAGACAGAAAGATCTCCATAGTAGATTGGACTCTTGGATATGCAGTAAGAACAGAAAGATTTTGGAATTCTTTTAAGCATTGATTGACCACAGCAAATCCTTCTCACGAACTAGAGATTTAGCAATCAACGGAGTGGCTTTCGCTCCTCTCCCTCTTGGTCGAGTTGCTTTCGCTCCTCTCGCTATGGTTCGAGCAGCTTTCGCTCGTTCGCCTCGTAAACTCGGTCTCACAGCTTTCGCTCCTTGGTTTATTGTCTATCGACACCTTTTTCTTTTGAATTCATTGATAGAGCTTTTGGAGCAGATGTAAAGCACTAGATTCTTCAACGAGTACCAAGAAGAAATTCATTCACCAGACTAAGAGAAGAAAACAGAACAAAAAGAGTCTTGGCTTAAGCCCAGCCGCCTCCGGGAATTCATCGGGAGAAAGAGCCCCAAGGGCGCCATATTCTAGGAGCCCAAACTATGTGATTGAATAAATCCTCCTACATCTGTTGCGGGTCGAGGACTACGAAACCTTTGACTCTATTACCTGACCGAANCTCCTACATCTGTTGCGGGTCGAGGACTACGGAACCTTTGACGATATTACCTGACCGGAACCAAAGCTTAATGAGAGAGTGAGAGTTTACAGTTAAAGAAGAAAAGGAAAGACATGAAAGAAAGAAAGACAAGATGAAACAAAAGAAGAATGAGACTGAACAGGAAGGGCTGAAGAAGAAGAAAATGAAACTAGAATTATCCGTCACCTATTTCTTCTTTCAATGAATGAAATCAGGGAGACGAAAGAAAGACAAGATGAAACGAAAGATGAATGAGAGAGAGAGAGTTTACAGAAAGAGAAGCGAATGAACCTGAACCTGCAAAGATCATTAAGAAATTGATTCTATCCAGCATAGGGGTAAAACCTTGTCATAGCTTTTTCCCTTAATAGCTGAAGCTTCAAGCTAATTTTTTCTATCTTTCCCGTATTTTTGGGGTATTTCTCTTTTTCCCTTAATAGCTGGAGCTTCAAGAAAAGAAATTCTATCTTTCCCGTATTTTAGGGGTATTTCTCTTTTTCCCTTAAGGAAAGCAGCTTCAAGAAATTCTTTTCTATCTTTCCCGTATTTTGAGGTATAAAAGAGTCCATTTTCCCTGATTTCCCTCGGTAACTCAACTGTAAACACTCAAAAAACAAGAAATCAGTCTATCTTCTGTCTATTTTTTTGGATAAAAGTCTATCTTTCCCGTATTTTTGGGGATCAAATGGATGCTTTACCCTATTTTTGGGGCTATTTTCCTTGATTTCACTCTTTCACTCTCCTGTAAACACTCAAAAAACTAGAATGATCCTATCTATCCCGTATTTTTAGGGATAAAATCGAGGTCTTTTGGGTGAGAGGTAATGAAACTGTCAATCCTCAACTCTCTCTTCTATCTTTCTTTCCCTTCCCTTATTTCAGGAAGTAGGTAAACTCGTTCTCACTGCTTGCTTCGCACCTTTCCTCTTCATTATCCCCAAAAAGTCTTGTTTGTGGCCTTCCTTCTCTTCTGGTTAATCCTGAGAGTCAGGGGTCTTTTCTTATTTGGGCAGTCACGGGCTCTTTGAGGTCCTCCTAATGAGTCGTGGATGTAACTGTTATTTGATTCCGACGGCCATGTTCTCGCCTCCCCTCCCCTGTTCGGGCTGTAGTTCCACTTTCACGGAAGAATCGACGAGCTTTTTCAAAAGATTCCAAAGCGCACACTCGAAAGTGCTTCGAATTGAAATTAGTCATTCGTTGTTCGAGACCGGTTGAGAATTTGGAAAACAAAAAAGAAAGACCTCTTCCGACGCGCACGCACGAGAAAAACTCTAATTCATTGTTACCACAGGCGATTCTGAAAAACAAAGTTCCATTCGAGATTGCGCAGAAGGTTGGGAAACCAAGAGAACGCTTCGCCTTTTCTTCCTCGGTTTTTATCAGAAGCTTGTGATTTAGTTTTTGTCCCTTGTTTCGAGCAGCGGCATTCTCCCTATAAATTCTCCCGAAAAAGAAGAGAAAGGAAAAGTCAGTCAGCCAATTTCTTGGAAAGTTCTTTCAATCCAGGGAAGGTTGATTGACAAAAGAGATTAGGTAGGGATAGGATAGGTCAGATTCCATGATTAGAGAGATGAGACTCGAGCTGTTTTCATGCCTGCAAGGGAGTCGGGATAGATAGGACAGGATCACGGTGGCTCTTAGATGCCATGAGTAGGACCCATATGGAAATGTTCGCCTGAGTCTGATTCAATTGAGATTAATTACTTCATTATCTTCTGACGTCACCTGGGATTCCTTTTTGGCCTCAGTATCCGCCGTTGGGTTATCAGACAGATCTCAGCGCGGGCTTGAATACTTTTTCCCCACGGGTTATGCATTGGGCTCCTCATGTATGAGAAAATCCATATCATCATTGGTGCCGTATTGATCCAGCTCTTAGGAGTCCATCCACAAAGATGCGTGCGGGGAGGGGTTTGAGGTCTGTAGGGTCCGAGCAACTAGGGCTTTCATCAAAGGGTTGAAGGAAGTTGAGCAAACGTAAAGGATGATGAATCACTTGCAGGGCATTCAGGGAGTAATGCTCGGGGGTTGGTATATTTTCGTCTCATGTCTCTACCATCCGTTTCCCTCTTTTCTCCGGCTGGCGTGATAAGGAGGTTGGGATCCCAACTCGACAATGGCGGCTCGATCATGTTTATATTGGCAGGAAGAGGTACAGCATGAGTGGGTAGATAATTGGTAGTTAGATTGGGACGGTTTGCCCTGGCTCCATTTTCCCTTTCCCTGAATTAATAAGGTCTTGGATGTCATGTTTCAGCCTTAAACACCGGGTCAGTCTTATTTATGGCCATTTGTCAGATGGTATTTGCAGTAGGTATTGGCTTTGTACCCTCTATCAATTTCTTTTTCCTGGGCGGATGTCCGCTTGAAAAAGGAAGGAGTCAAATGAGCTGGTGGCGGAGATGGGGGAAGAGGCGTGAGTACACCATTCTTCTTCAGCTTTTCCAAAGCGCGGCTGAGAGTTATGCCGAACGAAGTTCAAGTCCTGGGTGTCTTTGGCTTTCCGACAAGACATTGACTTCGCTGTTCTTGCTTCTTCCTCCCAGGGCGGCTATCTTCTTTCCATGTGATCCGCCTTTTTGACCTGTGATCCATGTGAGTCACATTGTGGATATCATTTCAATACGAGTGGTTCCATCAAAGAGTCATAAATGGGCATCGCTTGGAAATAGAAAGAGTCATGGTATTGCCTACTCATGTTACCATTATCCGCACTTTTTCCTTTTCTGGGAGGAGATATCGATCACTTGGGCAGCTTTGGCCAACGGGCCAGGAAATCCGGGAATCTTTCATTTGGTCGCTGGCGAGTCATTTCCAGCCCTCTTCTGGTTACTTTCATCGGGGTGTTCTCATTTTCTATTCTTTCAGCATTGTCGATGTCATCCCAGGATTTCAGGGTAGATTTGTCAATCTGTGTGAACCATCGCCCAGCCACTAAGAATTCTAGGAAAGATTTTGGCCATCTGCCTTCTGAGTGAGCCTCATAGAACCTACATTTGAGAAAAACTGCTGCGGATGAGTCTTAGGACAGCCAGTTCCATCGTATTTGTCTATGTCAGGCATCGCTTTTCTGGAGATTTTGCCTCTGTAAAAATGGTCATGTTGAGCCCATGGTCTGACGAACCTTGACTTTCTGCAACTCTTCCTCTAACTTGGCTAGCTGCNATCATGATTCTAGGTATTTTTCTTTCACATTCCTTTAATTCCTACTTGGTTTAAGGTTTATACAAATATCCAAGAAAATTCAAAAAGTACTTCTTAAAAGAGTCCAAATTGGTTTCTTACCTCACCATGAACGTTTGAGACATTTATTTTATGAAGGGGGTGTAGCTCATATGGTAGAGCGCTCGCTTCTCATGCGAGAGGCATGGGGTTCAATTACCTGCACCTCCATTGTATTTTTTTTAAGATTCTAGCCTATCTAGGGGTCTTGGTACTATTGTTCTGGGTTCTTATCTTCAAAGCGACACAGTGGTTGTAGTTTGAAATTGAATCTACGTTTGATAAAGTTTCATAGCAATTGGTCGTCATTTACATTTTACACCGTTACTTGGTTTAACTAATTAACCTTGTCCAATGACTACCAAATTTCATATAAACTCTTAACATGTCATGTTATGTTCAGTATTAAAAATTTATAGGCAACGGAGTTCATTTAGTGGATTATTTTAATGTTACTTAAATCACGAGCAATTTGATCGATTCAGAGCCTTGACTCACGGTTCTTGGTATTTTTCTTTCACATTTCTTTAATTCATATTGGTCTGAGGTTTATACAAAGATCAAAGAAAATTCTAAAAGTACTTGAAGAGTCCAAAATGGCTTCTTACCTCATCATGAACGTTTGGGACCTTCATGTTATAAAGGGGGTGTAGCTCATATGGTAGAGTGCTCGCTGCGCATTTGAGAGGCACATGGTTCAATTCTCTGCGGCCTCCATCATATTTGATCTGAGGTCTCAGGTCTCGCATTATGGTCATTTTTAAAAATATTGGCAGCAGAGTTCATTTACTGAGTTATTTTAATGTTACTTAATTCCTTGGAAATTTGATCGGTTCAGAGCATTAACTCACGGTTCTTGGTATTTTTCTTTCACATTCCTTTAATTCATACTTCGTTTAAGGTTTATACATTTCTTACCTCATCATTAACATTCGGGGCCTTAATTCTATAAAGGGTGTATAGCTCATATTGTAGAGCGCTTGCTTCACATGCGAGAGGCACGGGTTCACTTCCCTGCACCTCCATTGTATTTATTTGTTTCAAGATTCTAACCTATCACACTATTTCTTTTTCTTGTTTAAGTACTTGGACTCTTTAGTTCTGTTCTTGACTTGTGACTTGTGAGTTCATCCTATGTCCAAGACTTCATACGTCAATCGTTCATGCGTTCAAAGCTAGTAGTCTCGACTCAAATATAGATTTAATTAAAAAGTTTCATAGGATTTGGGGGTCATCTACATTTTGAACCAAAGTTAAATTTACTCATGTGCATTGTGGTCATTGTACACTGTTAATTGGTTTAGCTAATTAACCTTATCCAATGGCCACCAAATTTCATATAACCTCCTAACATATCACATTATGCTTAGGATTAAAAATTCATAGGCAGCAGAGTTCATTTAGTGGGTTATTTTAATGTTACTTAAATCCTGAGAAATTTGATCGGTTTGGAGCCTTCACTCACGATTCTTGGTGTTTTCTTTCACATTCCTTTAATTCATACTTGATTTAAGTTTAATACAAAGATCCAAGCACATTCTAAAAGTACTTCTTAAGAAGAGTCCAAAATGGCTTCTTACCTCATCATGAACATTTGGGACTTTTATTTTATAAAGGGGGTGTAGCTCATATGGTAGAGCGCTCGCTTCGCATGCGAGAGGCACGGGGTTCAATTCTCTGCACCTCCATTCTGTGTGTTCAAGGCTTCGTATGTTCCAACTGACACAGTCTAAAACTACATCAAAGGGTTCAAACATTTCAATTGTCATCTAGATCATGAACCAAAGGTAAATTTCCTTATGTGCATATTATGGATATTTTACACCATTACTTGGTTTAGCTAATTAACTTTATCCAATGACCACAAAATTTCATATAAATTCCTAACATGTCATATTATGCTCTGTATTAAAAATTCATAGTCAGCGGAGTTCATTTACTGATTTATTTTAACGTTACTTAAATCTCGAACAATTTGATCGGTTCAGAGACTTAACTCATTGATCTTGATGTTTTTCTTTCACATACCTTTAATTCATCTTGGTTTAAACTTTATACAAAGATCCAAGCAATTTCTACAAGTACTTCTTAAGACGAGTCCAAATTGACTACTTACTTCGTCATAGACGTTCGGGACATTTATTCTAATGAAGAGGGTATTGCTCATATGGTAGAGCGATCGTTTCGCATGCGAGAGACACATGGTTCAATTCCCTAGGTTTAATACAAAGTTTCATAGCATTTGGAGGTCATTTAGATAATGAACCAAAGGTAAATTTCCTTTGGTGCATTATGGTCATTTTACGCCGTTACTTGGTTTAGCTAATTAACCTTATCCAATGACCATAAAATTTCATATAAACTCTTAACATATCATATTATGCTTAATATTAAAATAAATACACATATCATATTATGCTCAGTATTAAAA
Organism: Cucurbita pepo subsp. pepo; assembly: GCF_002806865.2. Lineage (NCBI taxonomy): Eukaryota > Viridiplantae > Streptophyta > Magnoliopsida > Cucurbitales > Cucurbitaceae > Cucurbita > Cucurbita pepo. The sequence goes on from NC_036653.1 coordinate 2,428,066, forward strand.
ATAAATAGGCAGCGAAATTCATTTAGTGAAGTATTTTAACGTTACTTAAATCAGAAGCAATTTGATCATTTTGGAGCTTTAACTCACCGTTCATGGTGTTTTCCTTTCATATTCGTTTAATTCATACTTTTTTTAACATACAAAGATAGATGTAATTCTACAAGTATTTATTATGAAGAGCCCAAAAGGGCTACTTACTTCGTCATGGACGTTCGGGACCTTTATTTTATAAAGGGGGTGTAGCTTATATGGTAGAGCGCTCGCTTTGCATGCAAGAGGCATAGGGTTCAATTCCTTGCACCTCCATAATAAATTTATTTTATACATTTTTTTAAAATGTATGAATTATCATTTTTTTAAAAACAAAAGGGCAAGTACTTAGCCACACTCTCTCTTTTCTTGTTCGTTCTTGTTGTAAGTACTTACACCCTTTAGTTCTGTTCTTGATAAATTTTTCATGAGAAATAAAACATAGTTTGAACCTGGTCTATTTTAAACCATGGTTCATTTGAAAAAAAAATTGTGAAGGATTTTTTACCGATCAGGTGACACTTGTCTACTTTAAATCATTTTTTTTTCCTCTTTCTTCTTCTTTCTCTCTCTTGTTTCTTAAACCTTCTTGTTTATGTTACTTACATGTACCTAATTAACAAAGCTGCACTAAAATGACCAAAATAACCCTAAACCCTTGAGGGTTGACTTTGAATTTTCTTTCATTTTTCTACCATTTTTACTTCCAGGAGATTTTCTAAGAATTTTTCTCTTCTACCACATTTTAAAATTTGGCTTCTTCGTTAATTTAAAATTTTAAACTAGAAATTTTCTCATGTCGGGATTTGTGTGTCACAATATCTTAATGCTAAGCTAGTGTCAAGCTCAACGCCCCTTCAGGCGCCACGACACTCTTTAGTGCAAATAAGCATGTCTTACGTCTTTGTCCATAACGTCAACGTCTTGATGCTACCCAAAATTTTCTATAGTATTCACGCATGTTTGGATAGCACCTTGACAATGCACCGTAACAAAAGCTGGGTCAATTAACCATTTTACCCCTAAAGTTACTTCTTGTTTCTTATGTCCCACTAATCCTCTAATGAACATTTGGTTTGTGGTCTAACCAGTAAACCGAATTCCTCTTAGGCCAATGAGAGGGTGGGACCCCTTGTTCAAGACCTGGAGTGAGTACTGAAGGGAACTACCTCTCTTCTATTCCTAAAAGTGGGTAGGAGCGAATTCCATCTTGCACCCCACGTCCCCAGCCATTCACCCAGTCTTACCCCGGAAATGGGAGGCCTAATGAGTTGGTGAACTCGAGCCACTCTCACCCATGCAAATCTAAGGATAACTCCGAATAAACATGAGTTCATGGTTAGCTCAGGATTAAGATCGAGTTACCTAGGTCATCGAATGAAAAGAAAATCAGTTTCAACAGTAAACGACATTATAAAGTGAGAGTGATTTTCTTCATGGTCCGATCTTATGCAATACTATTGCATAGGACGTCCCCACTCACATGTCTCCGCATGTACAATTTAGTGATTACATTGTTTATGTCATATACAAAAGTGGGATACATCAATAGTGTCCCCCAGGATAAGGTACTCAGCCTTATCCCGGTACTATAGATCATTTGGACTATATACTTGAACTTGATTCACTCTTATGTCTCTACATATAGTTCAAGTAATCATACTATAGCCAGAGTATTCTTAGTTTATTGGATTTAGATTAACGATCGTAAAATTCACTTTATTCAATAACAATCTTTACTGAATAAACATCAATAATAACTTTATTGAAAATAGAATATGTTTTTATTTACAAACTATGAGTTTTTGGACATAAAACCCAACATTAACCTTATCCAATGACCACCAAATTTCATATAAACTCCTAACATATCATATTATGCTTAGTATTAAAAATTCGTAGGCAGTAGAGTTCATTTAGTAGGTTATTTTAATGTTAATTAAATCCTNTGCTTAGTATTAAAAATTCGTAGGCAGTAGAGTTCATTTAGTAGGTTATTTTAATGTTAATTAAATCCTGAGAAATTTGATCGATTCGGAGCCTTAAATCATGGTTCTAAGTGTTTTTCTTTCGGATTCCTTTTCTAGGTGTTTTTCTTTCACATTCCTTTTATTCATACTTGGTTTAAGGTTTATAAAAAAATCCAAGCAAATTCTAAAAATACTTCTTAAGAAGAATACAAAATGTCTTCTTACCTCATCATGAACCTTCGAGACCTTTATTCTATAAAGGGGTGTAGCTGGTAGAATGCTTATGGGTTTGTTTTTAATGAGAAATAAAACATAGAGAATTTAAAACACAACTTTCAATACATTTATTTTAACCATACATAAGTAATTAAAAAAATGGAATGAGTACAAAATTTTAGTCTATTACACAATTTCTTTTCTTTTCTTGTTCTTACGGTCATGATCCTACATTCTTGACCATGCGGCATNACGGTCATGATCCTACATTCTTGATCGTGCAGCGTCATGATCTAGACATGCTCACGACCAGCCTTAAGGAGAATTAATTCCCATATATATTTTTCGCTCCAATTTTGTGGCTTCGTCGTGGGCGAGGTTTGTCTTCGTCAATCGAACATCGGTTGTGTAGAATCCAAGCTCGTTCGACCACACACGCCGCCTGCGCATGCATGTTCAATTGTATGCGACACAACCGACTTACCTCTACAGTAGGCCAATTTATAAAACTCGACCTTGCCTCTGCTCGGGCCAAGGACAATCAATACACCATCGCGTCTCATCTTGTCATCTCGATCTCCATCGACATGGCCAATATGTCTTGATACCATCTCGAGTCTCAGAGTGTCGTCGACCATCAAAACTCACTTGGTCATGCTATTGAGAATGGGCCTGCGTGTCGCTCATCTTATCGGGACTTGCCGAACTTTCATCAATCCGGGTTCTATCGAGGCATTGACCCTCCCGTGCCCATGCCATGTCATTTAAGGAAATTGTGCCGGATAGTGGGTGTATGTAGCATCCTCCAACACGTGGGCTGGAGCGCAATACCCGCACACCTGTGCCGCCCGGTACTGTCCTTGAAAAAATTCATTTCAAAGGAAGCCGCATGAGACACTCATCTTGGAAAGCTCGCCCACACAATGACACACATATGTGCCACAGGGTAGCNAGCTCACTTAGGCCATAGGTCACAACGGTTGCAAGTACTTGGACTCTTTAGTTCTGTTCTTGACTTGTATGTTCTTATCATGATCTATGTTTAAGACTTTGATCCTTGGAGTATGAGGTCTCAACCTTAGTTCTGGTCTAAGGGTCTTGGTACTGCTAATTTGGTAGAACTTGAATCTTGATCATTTTTCTAGTCCTTGATTGTTGTCTTATTCTCCAAGACACTCCCCCTAGTATTTATGGTACTAGTCATGAACGTGACATCCTGAGTCCAAGGCTCATACGATCCAAGCGACACAATGTTCACCTACGTCCAAGACTTCATACATTTTAAGTGACACAGTCTGAACCTATGCAATGGTTTCATGCGTTCCAAACGATATAGTCTAAACTCACATCTAGGTTTAATACAAAGTTTCATAGAATTTGGAGGTCATTCTAGATCATGAACAACAGGTAAATTTCCTTATGTGCATTATGGTCATTTTACACTATTAATTGGTTTAGCGAATTAACCTTATCCAATGACTACCAAATGTCATTTAAACTTCTAACATGTCATATTATGCTCGTATTAAAAATTCATAGGCAGCAGAGTTCATTTAGTGGGTTATTTTAACGTTACTTAAATCCTGAGAAATTTGATCAGTTCGAAGCCTTAAATCACGATTCTAGGTATTTTTCTTTCACATTCCTTTAATTCATACTTGGTTTAAGGTTTATACAAAGATCCAAGAAAATTCTAAAAGTACTTCTTAAAAGAGTCCAAAATGGCTTCTTACCTCACTATGAATGTTTGGGACATTTATTTTATGAAGGGGGTGTAGCTCATATGGTTAAGCGCTCGCTTCGCATGCGAGAGGCATGGGGTTTAATTCCCTGCACCTCCATTGTATTTGTTTTAAGATTCTAGCCTATCTAAGGGTCTTGGTACTATTGTTCTGGGTTCTTATCTTCAAAGCGACACAGTCTAAACCTATGCCATGGTTGTAGTTTGAAATTGAATCTACCTTTAATAAAGTTTCATAGCAATTGGTGGTCATCTAGATTATGAACCAAATGTAAATTTTCTTATGTGCGTTATGGTCATTTTACACCATTACTTGGTTTAGCTAATTAACCTTATCCAATGACTACCAAATTTCATATAAATTCTTAACATGTCATATTATGTTCAGTATTAAAAATTTATAGGCAGCGGAGTTCATTTAGTGGGTTATTTTAATGTTACTTAAATCACGAGCAATTTGATCGATTCGAAGCCTTGATTCACGGTTCTTGGTGTTTTTCTTTCACATTTCTTTAATTCATACTTGGTCCAAGGTTTATACAAAGATCCAAGATAATTCTAAAAGTACTTGAAGAGTCCAAAATGGCTTCTTACCTCATCATAAACGTTTGGGACCTTTATTTTATAAAGGGGGTGTAGCTCATATGGTAGAGTGCTCGCTTCGCATGTGAGAGGCACATGGTTCAATTCCCTGCGGCCTCCATTATATTTGATCTAGATCTATCTTGATAGACTTTGATATGAGGTCTCTTAGTTGAATTTTGAGTTCTTATCATGATCTAGCGTTCCAAACGACGTAGTTTAAACTTGCATCTAGGTTTAATATAAAGTTTCATAGAATTTGAGCTCATCTATATCATGAGCCATAGGTAAATTTCCTTATGTGCATTATGGTTATTTTACACCGTTAATTGGATTAACTAAGCCATAGGTAAATTTCCCTATGTGCATTATGGTTATTTTACACCGTTAATTGGATTAACTAATTAACCTTATCCAAGGACGAAACATATCATATATGCTCAGTATTAAAAATTCATTGGCAGAGTTCATTTACTGAGTTATTTTAATGTTACTTAAATCCTGAGAAATTTGATCGGAGCATTAACTCACGGTTCTTGGTGTTTTTCTTTCACATTCCTTTAATTCTAAAGTACTTCTTAAGAAGAGTCCAAAATGTCTTCTTACTTCATCATTAACATTCGGGGCCTTAATTCTTTAAAGGGTGTAGCTCATATGGTAGAGCGCTCGCGTTGCATGCAAGAGGCATGGGTTCAATTCCTTGCACCTCCATTGTTATGTTCTGTTCTTGACTTTTCACACACTATTTCTTGGACTGACTTTTCACACACTATTTCTTGGACTCTTTAGTTCTGTTCTTGACTTTTCACACACTATTTCTTGGACTCTTTAGTTCTGTTCTTGACTTTTCACACACTATTTCTTGGACTCTTTAGTTCTGTTCTTGACTTTTCAC
>NC_036653.1:2435290-2436454 GCF_002806865.2 Cucurbita pepo subsp. pepo
CGAACAATTTGATTGGTTCAGAGACTTAACTCATTGATCTTGATGTTTTTCTTTCACATACCTTTAATTCATCTTGGTTTAAACTTTATACAAAGATCCAAGCAATTTCTACAAGTACTTTTTAAGACGAGTCCAAATTGACTACTTACTTCGTCATAGACGTTCGGGACCTTTAATCTAATGAAGAGGGTATTGCTCATATGGTAGAGCGATCGCTTCGCATGCGAGAGACACATGGTTCAATTCCCTAGGTTTAATACAAAGTTTCATAGCATTTGGAGGTCATTTTACACCGTTACTTGAATTTCATATAAACTCTTAACATATCTTATTATGCTCAATATTAAAATAAATACACATATCATATTATGCTCAGTATCAAAAATAAATAGGCAGCGAAATTCATTTAGTGGAGTATTTTAACGTTACTTAAATCAGAAGCAATTTGATCATTTTGGAGCTTTAACTCACAGTTCATGGTGTTTTTCTTTTATATTCGTTTAATTCATACTTTTTTTAAGGTTTATACAAAGATAGATGTAATTCTACAAGTATTTATTATGAAGAGCCCAAAATGGCTACTTACTTCGTCATGGACGTTCGGGACATTTATTTTATAAAGGGGGTGTAGCTCATATGGTAGAGCGCTGTGAGAGGCACAGGGTTCAATTCCCTGCACCTCCATAATAAATTTTAAAAACAAAAGGGCAAGTACTTAGCCACACGTTCTTGATAAATTTCTTTACGGAAAATTTCCTTAGGGGCAATGTAGTCATTTTACATCGTTGCTTGGTTTAGCTAATTAACCTAATCCAATACCCACCAAATTTCATATATAATCTTAACATGCCAAATTTTATGATATGATTGACATGCAAAACGACGAGCTAGCATGAAATACAACCTCCACATATCATGAAAGATATGATAAATGATATGAAAAATAATATGATATGAAGGAAGATGCTAGCTGTGCATTAAATGATAATGAAAATGAAAAAATGTTGGGACCTCATGCATTATTGTGCGCTCATGCATCGGGGGATACCCCTTCTTCTTCAATATATTATGGACGCGTATGCTACTAGGTAGGGGAACGCTCATTATGTTTATCATAATACTGGGTCACTATTCCTAACGAGTGTCTTGCATCAACAGCTACCA
>NC_036653.1:2437319-2456313 GCF_002806865.2 Cucurbita pepo subsp. pepo
TTTTTTTTTTTTTTTTTTTTTTTTTTTTTTTTTTTTTTTTTTTTTTTTTTTTTTATGGACCTAGAACAGTATAAGTTGTGTAAAATAGGGTGTACTTACTGTACATGGTTCCATTCACTCCGCCACTTACATAAAAAGAGTAAACTTACTCAGAGTTGCTATCAATTTCATAATGTAATCATTTTTATGCGGAAATAACGTAATCAAAACAATGTCATAGACTTACGTGTTCGAAAATATCTTTAAAACGATACAGCAATAAACTATAGGCTAGAATAAGACGTTTTTAAGTCTAAGAAAATAAATGCGACTACCTTATGCATGTAAAATGATCTTGAGTTGCGATGTCGTCGTCAGTAGTACAGGGATGACTTGCCTTTACGTGAAACAAGTAGGTGGCTTGAGTATTTTAAGAAATATTTAGTAAGTGACCCATTTGTAGAGGTTAAATGCAAACACATAGAATCATGAATGGGACCTATCATATCAGTCTATTTTTCTACGGCGACTATCCTAAGCGGGGTATTGGATGTGTACTTAATTTTCCAACACATGGTTTATATGTGTGAATATGGACCCACCAGTATGTTTGCATACCTCCTAGGCCTTTTTTTGTTCGGGCGAGCATTCTCTAGTAGTTGTTGATGCTAGACATCCATTAGGAATAGTGACCGTCATGGTAGCACTATGGTAAACATAATGATCGTTTTCCTGCCTTGTACTATATGCGTCCATACTATCGTAAAAGGAGAAGGGGTATCCCCCGATGCATGAACACACAATAATGCATGAGGTCACAACATTTTTTTCATTTTCATTATCATGTACTACAACCCCGTTCACACAAGCTTTCCTCTCCAAATACGGTAATGGTAGCAAGTGTATGCTCATCGTGACTTAGATCCTTTCTCAACTGTACTGCTAACACCATTTTCATCCCTCTAGGCTAATGTGTGTTTTTATGGATAATTATTGGGTTCGACCCCGTTATTACCAAGCTTTTTGCTAGGGGCATGGGAATGACTTTGTGTTCTAATAGGAAGTTCGTCCTTAACACGATGTCGAATTCGTCCATCTTGACTATCACAAAGTCAGTTCGTCCAATCCAAGTCCCCAACTTAATGAGAGTTCTTTTCGCAACTCCTAAGACGGGTAAAGCTGTCAAATTGATGATCTTCATCTTTCCTACATCTTGATGCCAAAGGATATTCAATCATTTTGCTTTGATCTCCGTCATGGAGTTGTGGGTGGCTCTAAAGTCGCCAGTAGTTCTTCTAGTCACTCTATGGTTAACTCAGACCTCAACATACATAAAACTGCAATCCATTAGCTCGGTTGTCTCTTCCACTCTCTTCTGAAAAGGTAGACAGTATGTACCTTCCCATCCTCAAGTTGCTGATATCTTCACAAAAAGTGTTTCTAGACCTCTTTTTGAACTGTTTAGATCCAAGTTTTACGTTCGTTCAAGTTCAATGATCAACTTGTAGGGTGGTCTTAAGGATATTTAGCCTTGAATTATGATTTATCATATGTATCATATTTGACCGTTTATTATAAGTAAATATCTTGTATGATACTTGACTCCCATTACCGCTTACTATAAATATCATATTTGCCCTTTTATGATAGTCAAATATATTGTATTCATATATTACTCCTCCTATGTAAAGTTCAATCCTTATCATTTCAAATTTTTTGTGAAGGATTTTTGACCCAAAATAACTGAATGGCTAGGATCAGGGGACACTTGTCTACTTTAAACAATTTTTTTCTTCTTTCTTCTTTTCTCTCTCTTGTTTCTTTTACCTTCTTTCATTAATTATGGTTTATGTTACTTTCATGTGCCTAATTAACAAAGTGGCACTAAAATGACCAAAATAACCCTCAACCCTTGAGGGTTGACTTTGAATTTTCTTTAATTTTTCTACCATTTTTAGTTACAGAAGATTTTCTAAGAATATTTCTCTTCTACTGCATTTTAAAATTTTGCTTCTAAGATTCTAAAAAAAATTTCTTGAATTAAAATTTTAAACTATGTTGGGACTTGTGTGTCATAATATCTCAATGCTAAGCTAGTGTCAAGCTGAATGTCCCTTAAGGTGCCACAGCGCAAAAAAAGCATGTGTCTATGTCTTGATGCTACCCAAAAATTTCTATAGTATTCATGCATGTTTGGATAGCACCTTGACAGTGTACATATTTTTCCTATATATTCTTCTTTTTATAGTCGAATTGAGGGAGACCAATTTCACGAGAAAAATCGTATTTTTCATTTATAAATCTTTTTTGAAACTAGAAAACCTTTCGATACCATGAAAGAATTTTCAAGCTCGTGATTTAGGAGATCGGACATGACTGAAAATCAACACACGACATTAGTTCTCTCTTTCTCTTCTATTTTACCGCTTTTGTTATGTGTCTTACGTTTTCGTTAATATTATGTTTGTTATTGAAAACTAGACAACATGTTGGTTTCATAATCTTGCATGAGAGTCTAACATGCTAAATCAATTTCATAATGTCAAGGATTTCATTTTCAAGGTTTTGAAAATTAGACTGCGACTATAAATCAAAAGAAAATCTGATTGCAACTTAGTGTTGTTCCAGTTTATTACAAACGAGAACGAGTTTGGGTTATATTTATAAACAAATATCAAAAGACCAATATGATGTAAGAAATTATCAAAACGCCCCTATGATGAGATTTGTTATGAATGTTGTTTTACGTGCTTTTCATTGTGTTAGAGAGAAAGATAGGCTATTGCGATCTGTGCTATAGGGGATTGATGGATGTTATCTCCCCATTGAGCTTGTTTGCTTGTATGTTTGCATGATACAATATGTTAGCTCCAGGTGTTTGACTATGTGTTCTCTCTGTAGAACATGTTTATCTGCACAAAACTAGGGCTTTAGAGTTAGGTTGACTAGATGATGACTTGGGTCAGGTTGCCTCCAATAGACTGAGCACTTTAGGATCGTGAGCGACGGCCAGAGGATCTAGACCCTAGTACTTCAAGACTAAGAAATATTCAAGGAGTCAAAATAGAACAACCTAGAGCTAGAAGACCGTGTTAAGCCCTAGCCGCCTTAGGAACCCAATAGACCTTTTCAACTCCCAGATATGACCAAGGTGTAGTTCAAATTATGGATTATGCAATTAAGTGATCGATAGGTGTAACTACCTAGAAAAGCAAGCATGAGAGAACCCAGTTAAGATTAGGGCGCTATAGCTAGTGCGACTTACACGTTGACCAAGTTCAAAATGTGTTCCATTAGACCCTACACCCAGTATCATTAGTGGCGATTATAGGTCCCTAAGAACCTCGTAGGCCTCCACATCCTAGAAACGAGAGATAGGTTTAAACTACCTAAAAGTCCCTAAGAACCTCGTAGGCCTCCACGACAACCAAGAATGATCAAGGTAGTCATTAGGCTATAGTAGTGTGAACAGTCTCCATGTCTGTCCACTACCCTTTCCACTTCAGTATCGTATTGTCGAGACTCTACTTCGGGTTCCATACCATGGATCTAGGCGTTGCTTGTTAGGTTCATGCGACATGTGCCCCAACCTAGTGTAAATGACCATGGGTCTCCTAAAACAGGACCCTTGTACTGTTGTTGGGTTTTATGTCCTAAAACTCATAGTTTATAAACAAAAACATATTCTATTTTCAATACAGTTATTATTGTTCTTTATTCAGTAAAGATTGTTATTGAATAAAGTGAACTTTACGATCATTAATCTAAATCCAATAAACTAAGAACACTCTGGTTATAGTATGATTACTTGAACTATATGTAGAGACATGAGAGTGAATCAAGTTCAAGTATATAGTCAAAATGATCTATAGTATAAGGATAAGGCTGAGTACCTTATTCTGGGGACACTATGGATGCGGCCCACTTTTGTATATGATATAAACAATGCGATCACTAAATTGTGCATGTGGAGACATGTGAGTGGGGGCGTCCTATGCAATGAGTATTGCATAAGATCGGACCATGAAGAAAACCACTCTCACTTTATAAAGTCGTTTACTGTTGAGACTGATTTTCTTTTCATTCGATAACCTAGGTAACTCGGTTTTAATCCTGAGCTAACCATGAACTCCTGTTTATTCGGAATTATCCTTAGATTTGCATGGGTGAGAGTGGCTCTAGTTCGCCGACTCAACAGGCCTCCCATTTCAGGGGTAAGACTGGGTGAATGGCTGGGGACGTGGGGTGCAAGACGGAATTCACTCCTACCCACTTTTAGGGATAGAAGAAAGGTAGTTCCCTTAAGCACTGACTCCAGGTCTTGAACAAGGGGCCCCACCCTCTCATTGGCCTGAGAGGGATTCGGTTTACTGGTTGGACCACAAACCAATTGTTTATTAGAGGATCAGTGAGACATAAGGAACAAGAAGTAACTTCAGGGGTAAAACGGTAAATTGACCCAGCTCTAGTTACGAACAACCTGTGAAGGATCGACTTACTAATCATGGTTATATCAGATGGACAGAAATATATCTATAGTGAGGGGAGTGCAACTACTAGGCTATAGTGGAGTGTCCTAGTAGTTAACGAATGTTGGTTAACCAGGTTAATGAGTTTAATCGGTTAATCTTGAATCGTTGGAGCCCATGATCTATAGGTCCATTAGGTCCCTCTGCTAGCTCATATCGGACTAAACCATAGAACAGTGTGACGAGTGAGTTCGAAGTGTTCGAATTCAAATTGGGAATATGTGCTACATATATACGATATATTTAACCGCATTTTTGTTTTATTTACGAATTAAACAAAAAGAGAGAATCTGAAATATTTAAATAACATTTAAATATTTTAATCAATTATGTGTCAGAATTGATTGAGATTAACATTTGAATTAATATTAAATATTAATTAAATAGTTTAATTAATCATTAAATGTTACTTTAATTTGAAATTAATTGTTGAATTAAAATAAAGAAAGTCAAAATGTTGACTTCATTTAATGGAAAAGTACATGTTAGTGGAATTTTGAGGTGTCAAAATTTGGTTTAACCAAACTTGCATGCTTGCCAAATAAACCCCACAAGTTTGAGTGGAATTTTAACACCATCAACTATAAACTCGATCCTGAGCGTAGGTTAACCTAGTAGCTAACCGGCACACAGGGGATCGCTGCCCCCAAACTTTGAAGACTTTATGGTCCCGTGGGAGAGTTGTCAGGTAACCCCCAAGGATAATGCTCAAATTGTTGTTCAGATTCAGATCCAACTATACTGTCTTGCAACTTATGAGTTCCCGCCTCAACCTAGAACATTGATCATCCACTACATAAGCAAGACAAGCCACTTAAGTAGTAGAAAAGAAGAACGAAAAAATCGCACAGACCCCTATGTGTATGCTTCAGTTTAGAGTCCTACTCGAAAGTTGGGGTACCCAGTTGCTTAGAGAGCATTGAAACCTAAGCTCAAACTTCCTAGAGCAAAGAGTAAAGCCCGTGATACTTACTAAGTTAACCATGCATTGAGAGCCTATAAGTAGGTTGGTTATTGAGTATTATTATACTCCCTTTCATTTTTCTTTTTCAGGTGTTTACAGGCTGCTGCTCGAGGTGAATGAGCGTTCACGAGTTGTGTGGTCATAGTGGGGGGTTGTTCTAGAGTGCTAGCCCGTTTTTACATTTTTTAGGCTTTTATATTTTTGTTTTATAATGGATTCCTGGTACGAAACTTCGTCTTGTAATTGGACTTAATTTTTTATTTAATTTTTGTGTTCACTTTTCTTTTAATTTAAATTTTAGTGGATTTTATTTATTTATTTATTTATTTAATTATTTTCGCTTTCATCTTCTTAGTCTGTATTCGAGTCTCACATGCTAGAGCTCTCACTTTGCATGCAAGAGGTACCATAGGTACGATTATCTACTTAGTAAGTAGCCTACCACACTCTTTTTTTCCTTGTTCTTGTTTTAAGTACTTAGGCCGACTTTGATCCTTTTATTTTGAGATCTCAACCTTAGTTTTAATTTAAGGGTCTTAGTACTATTGTTCTTGGTGTGTACTCAGTAAGTAGCCTGTCACACTCTTTCTTTCCTTGTTCTTGTTTTAAGTACTTACGTGGACTTTGGTCCTTGAATTCTGAGATGTCAACCTTAGTTCTGATTTAAGGGTCTAAATACTATTTTTCTTGGTTTCTAAGTGTACTTAGACAGACTTTGGTCAATGGATTCTAAGATCTCAACCTTTGTTCTGATCCAGGGGTTTTAATATTATTGTTCTGGGTTCTTGTCTTCAGAACTTGGATCTTGATTCTTATTCTATTCTTTGATCGTTGTCTTGCTCTTGGTCACTTTCTAGGTTGTTCTCTTTTTGTCTTGTTCTCTCATACACTCCCCCTAGGATTTATGGTACTAGTCATGAGCTTGACAACTTATGTCCAATACTTCGTATATTCCAAGTGACACAGTCTGCATCATACGCTCCAAGCAACACAGTCTGAAACTACGTCCAAGGCTTCATGCATTCCAAGCGACGTAGTCTGCCCCGCATCTAGGTTTCATACAAAATTTCGTAGCATTTAGAGGTTATCTAGATCATGAAATGAAGGTAAATTTCTTAAGGAGCATTATGGTCATTTTACACCGTTACTTGGTTTAACTAATTAACCATATCCAATGACAACCAAATTTCATATATAATCTCAACATGTCATATTATGCTTAGTATTCAAAATTCATAGGCAGTAGAGTTCATTTAGTGAGATATTTGAACGTTACTTAAATCTCGAGCAATTTGATATATTTGGAGTCTTCACTCACGGTTCTAGGTATTTTTGTTTCATATTCCTTTAATTCATACTTGATTTAAGGTTTATACAAAGATCCAAGCAATTTCTACAAGTATTTCTTAAGAAGAATCCAAAATGGCTACTTACCTCGTTATGGACGTTCAGGACCTTTATTGTGTAAGGGGGTTGTAGCTCATATGGTATAGCGCTCGCTTTGCTTGCAAGAGGAACAAGGTTCAATTCTGTTCTGATCTAAGGGTCTGGGTACTTTTTTTTTTCTGCTTCTTATCTACAAAACTTGGATCTTGATCCTTGTTCAGTCCTTGATCGTTGTATTGTTCTCCAAGACACTCCCCTAGTATTTATGGCACTAGTCATGAACCTGGCATCCTGTGTGTCATGAACCTGACATCTTGTGTCCAAGGCTTCATACGTTCAAAGCGATAGTGTTAACCTACGTCCAAGATTTCATACATTTCAAGTAACAAAGTTTGAACCTATCCCATGGTTTCATGCATTCCAAGCGACATAGTCTGTACTCGAATCTAGGTTTAATAAAAAGTTCCATAGTATTTGGAGGTCCTCTAGAACATGAACCAAAGTTAAATTTTCTTATGTGCATTATGGTCATTTTAATGTTACTTAAATCACGAGCAATTTAATTGGTTCGGAGCCTTAACTCACGGTTCTTGGTGTTTTTCTTTCACATTCCTTTAATTCATACTTGGCTTAAGGTTTATACAAAGATCCAAGAAATTTCTACAAGTACTTGTTAAGAAGAGTCCAAAATCGCTGCTTACCTCGTCATGGACGTTTAAGACATTTATTTTATAGAGGGGGTGTAGCTCATATGGTAGAGCGCTCGCTTCGCATGCGAGAGGCACAGGGTTCAATTCCCTGCACCTCCATTGTGTTTGTTTTGAAATCTTAGGTTCTCCTTCTTCAGAGCTTCTTACCTCATCATTTCTTACCTCATCATGAAGTTCGAAACTTTATTCTATAAATGGGGTGTAGCTCATATGGTAGAGTGCTCGAGAGGCACGAGATTCAGTTCCTTGTACCTCTATTGTATTTATTTTTTTTCAGATTCTTGTCTATTCTTGCCTATCACACTATTTCTTTCTTGTTGTAAGTACTTAAGACTCTTTATCATGATATATCTTTAGAACTTTGATCCTTGGATTATGACTCAACCATAATTCGGGTCTAAGGGTTTTGGTACTATTGTTCTGGGTTCTTATCTTCAGAATTTGGATCTTGATCTTTTTTCTAGTCCTTTATTATGTTCTTGTTCGTCAAGACACTCTCCCTAGTATTTATGATACTAGTCATGAATCTGACATCCTGTGTTCAAGGCTTCATACGTCCAAAGAGACATAGTGTTAACCTAGGTCCAAGGCTTCATATATTTCAAGTGACACAGTTTGAACCTATGCCATGGGTTCATGCGTTCAAAGCGGCGTTGTCTGAACTCGAATCTAGGTTTAATAAAAAGTTCCATAGCATTTGGAGGTCATCTTGAGTATGAACCAAAGATAAATTTCTTTATGTGCATTATGATCATTTTACACCGTTACTTGGTTTAGCTAATTAACTTTATCCAATGACTACCCAATTTCATATAAACTCTTAACATGTCATATTATGCTCATATTAAAAATTCATAGGCAGCGGAGTTCATTTAGTAAGTTATTTTAATGTTACTTAAATCACGAGAAATTTGATCGATTCGGAGCCTTAACTCACGGTTCTTGGTGTTTTTCTTTCACATTTCTTTAATTCATACTTGGTTTAAGGTTTATACAACGATCCAAGCAATTTCTACAAGTACTTCTTAAGAAGAGTTCTAAATGGCTACTTACCTCATCATGGACGTTCGAGACCTTTATACTATAAAGGGGGTGTAGTTCATATGGTAGAGTGCTCGTTTTGCATGCAAGAGACACACGGTTCACCTCCTCCATTATGTTTGTTTATAAATCGTAGGTTCAAATCCTTGGAATGGTAAGGATCTCCAAGACACTCCCTCTAATATTAAGCTAGATCATGAACCAAAGGACCAAATACTGTGGAGATACTCCCTCTAATATTAAGCTAGATCATGAACCAAGGGACCAAATACTAATTAACCTTATCCAATGAGCACCGAATTTCATATAAACTCATGAGCAATTTAACCAGTTCAGAGCTTTAACTCACGATTCTTGGTATTTTATTTTCCTTTAATTCATACTTGGTTTAAGATTTATACAAAGATACATACAATTTCTTTCTTGGTATTTTATTTTCCTTTAATTCATACTTGGTTTAAGGTATATACAAAGATACATACAATTTCTACCAGCATTGATTATGAAGAGTCCAAAATGACTACTTATCTCGTCATGGACGTTCGAAACTTTTATTCTATAAAGGTAGTGTAGCTCATATTGTAGAGCACTCATTTTTCATGTGAAAGGCACAGGTTCAATTCCCTACACCTCCATTGAGTGTTTGTTTTGAAATCTTAGGTTTAAATCCTTGGAATTGTAAGGATCTCCAAGACACTCCCTCTAATATTAAGCTAGATCATGAACCAATGGACTTCGTGAGCAATTTGATCGGTTCGGAGTGTTCATGGTTATACTTGCAATTTCTACAAGCATTGATTATGAAGAGTCCAAAATGACTACTTACCTCGTCATGGACGTTCAAGACCTTTATTTTATAAAGGGGGTGTAGCTCATATGGTAGAGCGCTTTGCATGCGAGAGACACAGGGTTCAATTCCCTGCACCTCCATTGTTGTGATTATGAAGAGTCCAAAATAGCTGCTAACCTCGTCATAGGTTCGAGATCTTTATTTTTTCTTTCCTTTAATTCATACTTGGTTTAAGGTTTACAAGCATTGATTATGAAGAGTCTAAAATGGCTACTTACCTCCATCATGGACGTTCGAGACCTTTATCCTATAAATGGGGTGTAGCTTATATGGTAGAGTGCTCGCTTTGCATGCGATAGGCACATGGTTCAATTCCCAGCACCTCCATTTGTGTGTTTGTTTTGATAACTCACGATCTTGGTGTTTTTCTTTCCTTTAATTCATACTTGGTTTAAGGTTTACAAGCATTGATTATGAAAAGTTTACAAGCATTGATTATGATGAGTCCAAAATGGCTACTTACCTCGTCAGGGACGTTCGAGATCTTTATTCTTTAAAGGGGGTGTAGCTCATATGGTAGAGCGCTCGCTTTGCATGCTAGACGCACAAGTTTCAATCTTAGGTTCAAATCCTTGGAATTGTGTAAGGATTGGGTGACTTGATGACTCTAAACTATGGAAAAAACGATACTTGGATATTGATCCTTGTTCCGAGTTCCTTGATCGTTGTCTTGTTCTCCAAGACACTCCCTCTAATATTTACAATGCTAGTAATGAACCTAACATCCTGTGTCCAAGGCTTCATACGTATGCATTACAAGATAATATTCAATAATTTGATCGGTTACTTAAATCACAATCAATTTAATTGGTTCAAAGCCTTAATTCACGGCTCTTGGTGTTTTTCTTTCACATTCCTTTAATTCATACTTAGTTTAAGATTTATACAAAATTCCAATCAAATTCTAAAAGTAATTCTTAAAAAGAGTCCAAAATGGTTTCTTACCTCATCATGAACGTTCGAGACCTTTATTCTATAAAGGGGGTGTAGCTCATATGGTAGAGCGCTCGCTTCGCATGCGAGAGGCACGGGGTTCAATTACCTGCACCTCCATTCTTAATTTTTTAAAATTCTAGCCTATCGAACTTGAATCTGGATCCTTTTTCTAGTCTTTAATTGTTGTCTTCTTCTCCAACACACTCCCCTCGTATTTATGGTACTTGTCATGAACCTGAGATCTTGTATTCAAGGCTTCATAAATTTCAATTCATATCTAGGGTTAATGCAAGGTTTCTTAGCATTTGGCAATCATGAAGATCATGAACCAATGGTAAATTGTAAATTTCCTTCGGTGCATTATGTTCATTTTACACCGTTACTTGGTATAGCTAATTAACCTTATCCAATGACCACCAAATTTTTCATATAAACTCGTAACATATCATATTATGTTCAGTATTAAAAATTCATAGGCAGTAGAGTTCATTTAGTGGGTTATTTTAACATTAATTAAATCCTGAGAAATTTGATAGATTCGGAGCCTTAAATCACAGTTCTAGGTGTTTTTCTTTCACATTCCTTTAATTCATACTTAGATTAAGGTTTATACAAAAATCCAAGCAAATTCTATAAGTACTTCTCAAGAAGAGTCCAAAATGGCTTCTTACCTCATCATGAAAGTTCGATACCTTTATTCTATAATGGGGGTCTAGCTCATATGGTAGAATGCTCGCTTCCCACATGGGTTTGTTTTTAATGAGAAATAAAACACAAGAATTTAAAACACAACTTTCAATACATTTATTTTATCCATACATAAGTAATTAACAAATGGAATAAGTACAAAGATTCTAGTCTATTACACAATTTTTTTCTTTTTTCTTGTTCTTACTGCCATACATTCTTGATTGCACGACGTCATGATCTAGACACGCTCATGACCCGCTTTAAGAGAAATTAAGTCTTAGATATATTTTTCGCCCAGGCTTTTTGGCTTCGTCGGACCTTTGCGAGGTTTGTCTTCGCCAATCGAACATCGGTTGTGCAGAATCCAAGCTTGTTCGATCACACACGCCGCCTGCACGTGCATGTTTAATAGTATGCGACACAACTGACTTACCTCTACACTAGGCCAAGTCATTCGCCTCGACCTTGTCTCTGCTTGGGCAAAGGACTCTCAATGCACCATCGCGTCTCATCTTGTCATCTCGATCTCCATCGACATGGCCAATATGTCTTGATACCGTCCCGAGTCTCAGGGTGTCGTTGGCCATCAAAACTCACTTGGTCATGCTATCGAGAATGGGCCCGCGTGTCGCTCATCTCATCCAGACTTGCCGAACATCCATCCATCCGGGTTCTATCGAGGCATTGGCCCTCCCGTGCCCATGCCTTGTCACTTACAGATACCGTGTCGAATAGCGGGTGTATGTAGCAACCTCTAACACGCGGGCTAGAATGCAACACCGCACACCCGTGCCGCCCGGTACTGTCCTTGAAAAAACCCATTTCAAAGGAAGCTGCACGAGACACTAATCTCGACACGCTCGCCTACACTGTGACACACGTATGTGCCAGAGGGTAGCTCACTTAGGCCATAGGGTATAGGAGTTGTAAGTACTTGAACTCCTTAGTTCTGTTCTTGAATTGTATGTTCTTATCATGATCTATGTTTAAGATTTTGATCCTTGGAGTATGAGGTCTCAACCTTAGTTCTGGTCTAAGGGTCTAAGGGTCTAAGGGTCTTGGTACTGTTATTTTAGGTTCTTATCTTCAGAACTTGAATCTTGATTCTTTTTCTAGTCCTTGATTGTTGTCTTATTCTCGAAGACACTCCCCCTAGTATTTATGGTACTAGTCATGAACGTGACATCCTGAGTCCAAGGCTCCTACGTTCCAAGCGACACAATGTTAATCTACGTCCAAGACTTCATACATTTCAAGTGACACAATCTGAACCTATACAATGATTTCATGCGTTCCAAATGACATAGTCTAAACTCACATCTAGGTTTAATACAAAGTTTCATAGAACTTGGAGGTCATCTAGATCATGAACCATAGGTAAATTTCCTTATGTGCATTATGGTCATTTTACACTGTTAATTGGTTTAGCGAATTTATCTTATCCAATGACCATCAAATGTCATATAAACTTCTAACATGTCGTATTATGCTTGTATTAAACATTCATAGGCAGTAGAGTTCATTTAGTGGGTTATTTTAACATTACTTAAATCCTGAGAAATTTGATCGGTTCGGAGCCTTAAATCACGATTCTAGGTATTTTTCTTTCACATTCCTTTAATTCATACTTGGTTTAAGGTTTATACAAAGATCCAAGAAAATTCTAAAAGTACTTCTTAAAAGAGTCCAAAATGGCTTCTTACCTCATCATGAACGTTTGAGACATTTATTTTATGAAGGGGGTGTAGCTCATATGGTAGAGCGCTCGCTTCGCGTGCCTGCACGGGGTTCAATTCCCTGCACCTCCATTGTATTTTTGTTTTAAGATTCTAGCCTATCACACTTGACAATTTGGATCTTGATTCTTTTTCTACTTCTAGATTGTTTTCATGTTCTAAAGACACTCCCGGTAGTATTTATGGTATAATCATGAACTTGACATCCTGTGTCCAAGACTTTATACGTTCGAAGCAACACAATATTAACTTATGTCCAAGGCTTCATACATTTCAAGTGACACAATCTAAACCTATGTAATGGTTTCATGCGTTCCAAACGACGTAGTCTAAACTCGCATCTAGGTTTAATATAAAGTTTCATAGAATTTGGAGGTCATCTATATCATGAACAATAGGTAAATTTCCTTATGTGCATTATGGTCATTTTACACCGTTAATTGGATTAACTAATTAACCTTATCCAAGGACAACCAAATTTCATATAAACTCCAAACATATCATATTATGCTATGTATTAAAAATTCATTGGCAACAGAGTTCATTTAGTGAGTTATTTTAAGGTTACTTAAATACTGGGAAATTTGATTGGTTCGGTGCATTAACTCATGGTTCTTGGTGTTTTTCTTTCACATCCCTTTAATTCATACTTGGTTTAAGGTTTATCCAGAAATCCAAACAAATTCTAAAAGTACTTCTTAAGAAGAGTCCAAAATGTCTTCTTACCTCATCATGAACATTTGGGGTCTTTATTCTATAAAAGGGGTATAGCTCATATGGTAGAGCGCTCGCTTCGCCATAGCATTTGGAGGTTTAGTTTAGTTAATTAACCTTATCAATGACTACAATTCGACAGAGGCTGGACTCGAATATAGATTTAATTAAAAAGTTTCATAGCATTTGGAGGTCATCTAGATCATGAACTAAAGTTAAATTTACTCATGTGATACACCGTTACTTGGTTTAGCCAATTAATCTTATCTAATGACTACCAAATATCATATAAACTCTTAGCATGTCATATTACGCTCAGTATTAAAAATTCATAGGCAGCGGAGCGGAGAGTTCAGTTAGAGGGTTATTTTAATGTTACTTAAATCATGAGCAATTTAATCGCTTGGTGTTTTTCTTTCACATTCCTTTAATTCATACTTGGTTTAAGTTTAATACAAAGATCCAAGCACATTCTAAAAGTACTTCTTAAGAAGAGTCCAAAATGGCTTCTTACCTCGTCATGAACGTTTGGGACCTTTATTTTACAAAGGGGGTGTAGCTCATATGGTAGAGTGCTTGCTGAGAGGCACGAGGTTTAATTCCCTGCACCTCCATTGTATTTGTTTTAAGATTCTAGCCTACCACACTATTTCTGTGTTTTTTTTTTTCTTGTTTAAGTACTTGGACTCTTTAGTTTTGTTCTTGACTGAGTTCTTATCATGATTTATCTTTAGGACTTATACATAAGTAATTAAAAGATTGAATGAGTACAAAGATTTTAGCCTATCACACTATTTCTTTTCTTTTCTTCTCTTTTCTTATTATGGTTGTAAGGATTTGAATTCTTTAGTTCTGTTTTTCACTTGTGATTTCTTGTCATGATCTATCTTTAGGACTCTTTATCCTTGGATTATGAGGCCTCAACCTTAGTTCTGGTCTACGGGTCTTGGTACTATTATTATGGGTTCTTATCTTCAGAACTTGGATCTTGATTCTTGTTCTAGTCCTTGATCGTTGTCTTGTTCTCCAAGACACTCCTAGTATTTATGGTACTAGTCATGAACTTGACATTCTGTGTTCAAGGCTTCATAAAGTGACACAGTCCGAAACTACATCCAAGGGCTCAAACATTTCAATTGACACAATTTAAACCTATGTCATAGCTTAATGCGTCCAAAGTGATATAGTCTGAACTCGCATCTAGGTTTAATACAAGGTTTTATAGCATTTGGATGTCATCTAGATCATGAACCAAAGGTAAATTTCCTTATGTGCATTATGGTCATTTTATACCGTTACTTGGTTTAGCTAATTAACCTTATCCAACGACCACAAAATTTCATATAAATTCCTAACATGCCATATTATGCTAAGTATTAAAAATTCATAGTCAGCGGAGTTCATTTAGTGATTTATTTTAACATTAAATCTCGAACAATTTGATCAGTTCAGAGACTTAACTCATTGTTCTTGATGTTTTTCTTTCACATACCTTTAATTCATCTTGGTTTAAACTTTATACAAAGATCCAAGCAATTTCTACAAGTACTTCTTAAGAAGAGTCCAAATTGACTACTTACTTCGTCATATACGTTTGGGACCTTTATTCTAATAAAGGGGGTGTAGCTCATATGGTAGAGCGATCGCTTCGCATGCGAGAGACACATGGTTCAATTCCATAGGTTTAATACAAAGTTTCATAGCATTAGAAGGTCATTTAGATAATGAACCGAAGGTAAATTTCCTTTGGTGCATTATGGTCATTTTACACCGTTACTTGGTTTAACTAATTAACCTTATCCAATGACCACAAAATTTCATATAAATTCTTAACATATCATATTATGCTCAGTATTAAAAATAAATAGGCAGCGAAATTCATTTAGTGGAGTATTTTAATGTTACTTAAATCAGAAGCAATTTGATCATTTTGGAGCTTTAACTCACCGTTCATGGTGTTTTTCTTTCATATTTGTTTAATTCATACTTTGTTGAAGGTTTATACAAAGATACATGCAATTTCTACAAGTATTTATTATGAAGAGCCCAAAATGGCTACTTACCTCGTTATGGACCTTCGGGACCTTTGTTCTATAAAGTGAGTGTAGCTCATATGGTAGAGCGCTCGCTTTTCAAGGCTTCGCATGTGAGAGGCACATGGTATAATTCCTTGCACTTCCATAATAAATTTACTTTATACATACATAAGTTTTTGCTTAGCCCATATGGTAAGGGCACAAGATTCAAGTTCTTGCATTTTTTTTTTTATAATCATTTTAATCAAAACAATGTCATGAACTTACGTGTAAGAAAATATATTTAAAACGACACAACAATAAATTAAAGGCTAGAATAAGATGCTTTTAAGTCTAAGAAAATAAATGTGACTACCTTATGCATGTAAAATGATCTTGAGTTTTGATGTCGTGGTCAGTAGTACAGGAATGCCTTGCCTTTACCTGAAACAAGCAAGTGGCTTGAGTATTTTAAGAAATATTTAGCAAGTAACCCATTTGTTGAGGTTAAATGCAAACACAGAATCACGAATGGGACCTATCATATCAGTCTATTTTTCTACGACGACTCTTCAAAGCGGGGAATTGGATGCGTACTTAATTTTCCAACACATGGTTTATATGTGTGAATATGGACCCACCAGTATGTTCGCATACCTCCTAGGCCTTTTTCTGATCGGGCGAGCATTCTCTAGTAGTTGTTGATGCTAGACACCCATTAGGAATAGTGACCGTCATGGTAGCATTATGGTAAACATAATGATCGTTTTCCTGCCTCGTATTGTATGCGTCCATTCTATCATAAAAGAAGAAGGGGTATCCCCCGATGCATGAACACACAATAATGCATGAGGTCACTACATTTTTTTATTTTCATTATCATGTACTACAACCCCGTTCACTCAAGCTTTCCTCTCCAAATACGGTTATGGTAGCAAGTGTATGCTTATCATGACTTAGATTCTTTCTCAACTATACTGCTAACACCATTTTCATCCCTCCAGGCTAATGGGTGTTTTTCTGGATAATTATCGGGTTCGACCCCGTCTTTACCAAGCTTTTTGCTAGGGGCATGAGATTAACTTTGTGTTCTAGTTGGAAGTTCGTCCTTAACACGATGTCGAATTCGTCCATCTTAACTATCGCAAAGTCATTTCGTCCAATCCAAGTCCCCAGCTTAATGGAAGTTCTTTTCGCAACTCCTAAGACGGGTAAAGCTGTCAAATTGATGATCTTCATCTTTCCTGCATCTCGATGCCAAAGGATATTCAATCATTTTGCTTTGGTCTTCGTCATGGGGTTGTGGGTGGCTCTAGAGTCGACAGTAGTGTTTCTGGTCACTCTATGGTTAAGTCAGACCTCAACATACATAAAACTGCAATCCGTTAGCTTTGTTGTCTCTTCCACTCTCTTCTGAAAAGTAGACAGTATGCACCTTCCCATCTCCAAGTTGCTGATATCTTCACAAAAAGTGTTTCTAGACCTCTCTTTGAACTTTTCAGATCAAAGTTTTACGTTCGTTCAAGTCCAATGCTCAGTTTGCAGAGTGGTCTTAAGGATATTTAGCCTGAAATTATGATTTATCATATGTATCATATTTGACCATTTATTATAAAGAAATATCCTGTATGATACTTGACTCCTCGCTTACTATAAATATCATATTTGCTCTTTTATGATAGTCAAAATATATTGTATTCATTTATTACTCCTTCCATCTATGGTTCATTTGAAAAAAAAAATTGTGAAGGAATTTTTTACCGAAAATAACTTAAATGGCTTTTCCAAGGGAGAAGTTCCATGTACGGAAAATACTATAAATATATTGTATTCAAGGTTTTTACAAGGGAGAAGTTCCATGTACCTTGATTCCTCTATTTATAGAGTTATGTTTGCATATTTGCAAATTTGAGATCACCAAATTTTGACACTCAAAATTTCACTCAAATGTTTAGGATTAGGTGGCAAGCATGCAAGTTTGGGTTAACCAAATTTTGAGACTCAAACTTCCACTCAAATTTGTGGGGGGTTTATTTGGCAAGCAAGTTTGGTTAAACAAAATTTTGACACCTCAAAATTCCACTAACTCAAACATGGAATCCATGAAGTCAACATTTTGACTTTCTTCATTTTAATTCAACAATTAATTTAATAATTAATTTCAAATTGAAGTAATATTAAATGATTAATTAAACTATTTAATTAATATTTAATATTAATTCAAATGTCAATCCCAATCCGACACATATTTGATTAAAATATTTAAATCTTATTTAAATATCTTAAATTCTCTCTTTTTGTTTAATTCGTAATTAAAACAAAAATGCGGTTAAATATAACGTATATATGTAGCGCATATTCCCTAATTTGAATTCGAACACTTCGAACTCACTCGTCACACTGTTCTATGGTTTAGTCCGATATGAGATAGCAGAGGGACCTAATGGACCTATAGATCATGGGCTCCAACGATCCAAGATTAACCTTATTAACCAACACTCGTTAACTACTAGGACACTCCACTATAGCCTATTAGTTGTACTTCCCTCAATATAGATATATTTCTGTCCATTTGATATAACCATGATTAGTAAGTCGATCATTCACAGGTTGTTCGTAACTAGAGCTGAGTCAATTAACCATTTTACCCCTAAAGTTACTTCTTGTTCCTTATGTCCCACTGATCCTCTAATGAACAATTGGTTTCTGGTCTAACCAATAAATTGAATCCCTCTCAGGCCAATGAGAGGGTGGGGCCCCTTGTTCAAGACCTGGAGTTAGTACCGAAGGGAACTACATCTCTTCTGTCCCTAAAAGTGGGTAGGAGCGAATTCCATCTTGCACCCCACGTCCCCAGCCATTCACCCAGTCTTACCCGTGAAATGGGAGGCCTATTGAGTCGGGAACTAGAACCACTCTCACCCATGAAAATCTAAGGATAATTCCGAATAAATAGGAGTTCATGGTTAGCTCAAGATTAAGATCGAGTTACCTAGGTCATCGAATGAAAAGAAAATCAGTTTCAACAGTAAACGACATTATAAAGTGAGAGTGATTTTCTTCATGGTCCGATCTTATGCAATACTATTGCATAGGACGTCCCCACTCACATGTCTCCGCATGTACAATTTAGTGATTACATTGTTTATGTCATATACAAAAGTGGGCTGCATCAATAGTGTCTCCAGGATAAGGTACTCAGCCTTATCCCTGTACTATAGATCATTTGGACTATATACTTGAACTTGATCCATTCTTATGTCTCTACATATAGTTCAAGTAATCATACTATAGCCAGAGTATTCTTAGTTTATTGGATTTACATTAACGATCGTAAAATTCACTTTATTCAATAATAATCTTTACTGAATAAACATCAATAATAACTTTATTGAAAATAGAATATGTTTTTATTTACAAACTATGAGTTTTTGTTCATAAAAC
>NC_036653.1:2461932-2462347 GCF_002806865.2 Cucurbita pepo subsp. pepo
GTTTTTCACCAACTGTATGGCACTCTGACTATCTGTATAAAGGATCTTCTTGCACTACTTCCTACCTAATTCTTCTAGATAGTCTGTCATCCATATCATCTCCTTTTCAGCTTCAGCTATTGCTACGTACTCTACTTTAGTAGATGAAAGACAACGCATTTCTGAAGCTTGGACATCCAACTCACTGCTGTTCCATCTATAGTGTAGATATATCCAGATGTGCTCTTGCTAGAGTCTACATCTCCACTCAGATCAGCATCCACAAAAACTTGCAAAACTACTTTGCCATTGCCATAACAAAGTGAAGTATTGGATGTATCTTTCAGATATCTCAGAAACCACTTCACAGCTTCCCAATGTTCTTTCCTTGGATTTGCCATGTACTTGCTAACAACTCCCACTGCATGTGTTATGT
>NC_036653.1:2464876-2468417 GCF_002806865.2 Cucurbita pepo subsp. pepo
AAATTTCATATATAATCTTAACATGCCAAATTTTATGATATGATTGACATGCAAAACGACGAGCTAGCATGAAATACAACCTCGACATATGCATGAAAGATATGATAAACGATATGAAAAATAATATGATATGAAGGAAGATTCTAGTTGTGCATTAAATGATAATGAAAATGAAAAAATGTTGGGACCTCATGCATTATTGTGCGCTCATGCATCGGGGGATACCCCTTCTTCTTCAATATATTATGGACGCGTATGCTACTAGGTAGGGGAACGCTCATTATGTTTATCATAATACTGGGTCACTATTCCTAACGAGTGTCTTGCATCAACAGCTACCACAGAATGCTCGCCCGACTAGAAAGAGGACTAGGAGATGTGCAAATCGATTGGTGGGTCCATACTCACATGTGTGAACCGTGTGTAAAAAAATTAAGCACACATCCAAATTGTCCGTTAGGATAGCCGCCGTAAGAAAATAGAGTCTTATGATAGGTCTCATTTATGAAATTGTATGAGTTTGCAATTAACCTCAATAGTGGGTCACTTACGAAGTATTTCTTAAAATACTTAAGTCAAATGCTACTTCTATTTAAGGTAAAGGCAAGGTGGATTGAGTATTTTAAGAAATATTTAGTAAGTGACCCATTTGTTGAGGTTAAATGCAAACACATAGAATCATGAATGGGACCTATCATATCAGTCTATTTTTCTACGGCGACTATCCTAAGCGGGGAATTGGATGTGTACATAATTTTCCAACACATGGTTTATATGTGCGAATATGGACCCACCAGTATGTTCGCATACCTCCTAGGCCTTTTTTTGATCAGGCGAGCATTCTCTAGTAGTTGTTGATGCTAGACACCCATTAGGAATAGTGACCGTCATGGTAGCATTATGGTAAACATAATGATCATTTTCCTACCTTGTACTATATGCGTCCATACTATCCTAAAAGGAGAAGGGGTATCCCCCGAGGCATGAACACACAATAATGTATGAGGTCACAACATTTTTTTCATTTTTATTATCATGTACTACAACCCCATTCACTCAAGCTTTCCTCTCAAAATACGGTAATGGTAGCAAGTGTATGCTCATCATGACTTAGATCCTTTCTCAACTGTACTGCTAACACCATTTTCATCCCTCTAGGCTAATGGGTGTTTTTCTGGATAATTATCGGGTTCGACCCTTTTATTACCAAGCTTTTTGCTAGGAGCATGGGAATAACTTTGTGTTCTAGTAGGAAGTTCGTCCTTAACACGATGTCGAATTCGTCCATCTTGACTATCGCAAAGTCAGTTCGTCCAATCAAAGTCCCCAACTTAATGAGAGTTCTTTTCGCAACTCCTAAGACAGGTAAAGCTGTCAAATTGATGATCTTCATCTTTCCTACATCTTGATGCCAAAGGATATTCAATCATTTTGCTTTGGTCTCCGTCATGAAGTTGTGGGTGGCTCTTGAGTCGCCAAGTAGTGTTTCTGGTCACTCTCAACATACATAAAACTGCAATCCATTAGCTCTGTTGTCTCTTCCACTCTCTTCTGAAAAGGTAGACAGTATGTAACTTCCCATCTCCAAGTTGCTGATATCTTCACAAAAAGTGTTTCTAGACCTCTCTCTGAACTTTTTAGATCCGAGTTTTACGTTCGTTCAAGTTCAATGCTCAGCTTGCAGAGTGGTGTTAAGGATATTTAGTCTTGAATTATGATTTATCATATTATCATATTTTGACCATTTATTATAAGCAAATATCTAGTATGATGCTTGACTTCCATTACTGCTTACTATAAATATCATATTTGTTCTTTTATGACAGTCAAATATATTGTATTCATTTATTACTCCTCCCATATATATTGTATTCATTTATTACTCCTCCCATCTACCGTTCATTGTCTATCATTCCAAATTTTTTGGAATGATTTTTGACCGAAAATAACTTAAATGGCTAGGATAAGGCGACACTTATCTACTTTAAACCATATTTTTTCCTCTTTCTTCTTTTCTCTCTCTTGTTTCTTTTACCTTCTTTCATTAATTCTGGTTTATGTTACTTTCATGTACCTAATTAAGAAAGGGGCACTAAAATGACCAAAATAACCCTCAACCCTTGAGGGTTGACTTTGAATTTTCTTTCATTTTTCTACCATTTTTAGTTATAGAAGATTTTCTAAGAATTTTTCTCTTCTACCTCATTTTAAAATTTTGTTTCTAAGATTCTAAAAAAAATTCTTAAATTAATATTTTAAATTAGAAATTTGCTCGTGTTGGGACTTGTGTGTCACAATATCTCAATGCTAAACTAGTGTCAAGCTCAACGCCCCTTAAGGTGCCACGATGCAAAAAAGCATGTGTCTATGTCTTGATGCTACCCAAAAATTTCTATAGTATTCACACATGTTTGGATAGCACCTTGACCGTGCACATATTTTTCCTATATATTCTTCTTTTTATAGTCTAATTGAGGGAGGTAAATTTCACAAGAAAATTCGTATTTTTTATTTATAAATCTTTTTTAAAAACTAGAAAACCTTTCGATACCATGAAAGAATTTTCAAGCTCATGATTTAGGAGAGCGCACATGACTGAAAATCACCACATGACATTAGTTCTCTCTTTCTCTTCTATTGTACCATTTTTGTTATGTGTCTTAGGTTTTCGTTAATATCATGTTTGTTATTGAAAACTAGACAACATGTTGGTTTCATAGCCTTGCATGAGAGTCTAACATGCTAAATCAATTTCCTAATGTCAAGGATTTCATTTTCAAGGTTTCGAAAATTAGATTGAGACTATAAAGACAGAGGGGAAAGCACATAAAATAAAAGTAAAATAAAATAAAATATGAAAATATGGTAAAATATAAATCAAATTTAAGCAAACAATACCACATTCAAAACACAATCTGATTACAACTTAGTGTTGTTCAAGTTTATTATAAACGAGAACGAATTTAGGTTATATTTACAAACAAATATCAAAAGACCAACATGATGTAATAAATTATCAAAACGCCCCTATGACGAGATTTGTTATGAATGTTGTTTTACGTGCTTTTCATTGTGTTAGAGAGAAAGATAGACTATTGCGATCTTATTATAAGGGATTGATAGATGTTATCTCCCCATTGAGCTTGTTTGCTTGTATGTTTGCATGATATAGTATGTGTTAGCTCCAGGTGTTTGACTATGTGTTCTCTCTGTAGAACATGTTTATCTGCACAAAACTAGGGCGTTAAAGTTAGGTTGGCTAGATGATGACCTAGGTCAGGTTGCCTCCAATAGACTAAGCACTTTATGATCGTGAGCGATAGTCATAGGATCTAGACTCTAGTGCTTCAAGACTAAGAAATATTCAAGGAGTCAAAATAGAACAACCTAGAGCTAGAAGACCGTGTTAAGCTACCTAGCCGCCTTAGGAACCCAATAGACCTTTTCAACTCCTAGATATGACCAAGGCGTAGTTCAAATTATGGATTCTGCACTTAGGGGATCGATAGATGCAACTCCCTAGAAGAACATGCATGAGAGA
>NC_036653.1:2469417-2616132 GCF_002806865.2 Cucurbita pepo subsp. pepo
GTCTCTGGAATCAAATACTCCACAAGAGGAGCTCCAATTTGGACCAAAAAGTCTTCACTTAACCACTGAAGTGAATTCCTTAAATGAGTTGGAAGGGGAATGGGCCAAGCTTTCATTTCAGTTGTGAGCTTTGCTTCATCGAATCAAGAGGGCATTTGACGTACGACTTCGAAGAAGTATGGTCTCTTTTTTTCCAGCTCATTGACGAAGAAGCTGGCATCTGCTAGAAACCTTACGAATATTTTTTTTTATCAACAGATTGGGAAGTGTCATTGCCTCAAAAATGTATAGTTTTTTCCTTGGAAGATTAACCACGCTTGAATTCATACTTATGATATGCTCCAACTAAGATCTCCTTGGTTAGCTATCTCACCAAGTTGCTGTCGCTTTTTCTTAAAGAACCTGAGTCTCAAATTCATTTGTTCAGCAACTGCCCGTTTGCTGACTTATCTACAATAATCTTTTGGCTGGACTATTACAAGACCATGGGATATCTTCACTCTCCTCCATCTATCTCTCAGCGGACATCCGTTCAAGAAAGGCAAAAGATTTTGTGGAGCAACTTCATTAACCTTTGGTAAAAAAAGAAAATAAATGCTGGAATCTTCTCAGATAAACACCATAACATCAATATTTTTATTAATTTTTCTTTTCTAGCTTTATCTTGAAGATCATCTCCTCAATTTTGTAACTGTAGTTTATCTGTACTCATTTCTCATTAATTATTCTCTGAGAGGATTTCCTTTTGCAATATATTTCAGCAACCAATGAAATTGTTTTTATTCCTATAAAAAGATGAGTTAGAAGGAAGCATCCCAGGCATTATTTGCGAAGCACCAACCAACATTAAAGATGTTGGAAAGATTGCACTAGCAAAAGACAGCAAAAGAACAAGTAAAGAAGAGATCCAACTGATTCTCCTCACAAACATTGCAATACACATTATTCTGACAACTAAAATATGAGATTACGAAAAGGGCTCTGTTTGTTAAGAATACAAGACAAAGATATGCCTTAAATACAAGCCAAAATTAAGCCTAGCTATAGACCATATCTACCACAGGACTTTCGTTTTTCTCGAGCCAAAATTTCAATAAAATAACAAAAAAGAATGTTGCACACCAAAAGGGCTCATCCCTTGTTTGTTGTCCCAATATAGTGACTGGAAGTAAACCTCTGTCTATGTCAAGTGGCATAATCTATTCAAGTCAAACACACACCAAAAATCTCAAAAAGAATGTTCCAAGGCAAATTTGCTCACTCACATTCTCCACAAAACATGATTAAGTCCCCAATAGTGTATTTGCACAAGACATATCATTGCAACCCCAATACCAAAGAAGAGTACCTCTAAATATGGTCATTAATCCACATGACAAGCAAAAAGGGCATCTGCACCTAACTACAAAAAAAAACTTCAACCCAACCGAATAAAACCTAGCTCGTGATTACAAACAGGTTGTGTAACCGATACCTACAAGGCGGCATTACACCCATAAACCTCCCAAACTTCCTCGCACAATATCTCCACCTCTCTCACAAAACTACTGTCTATTCTTTTATTTTTCTCAATAAAATTTGGTTTCTTGAAAAAATATAATATTTGGGAAAAAAGGAAAAATAAAAAACTCGAGTGTTGAAAAATATCATATATAATGGACCAACCTCGAGCATTGCAATCACGGCATGCCCACTTGTGGGGCTATAAGACATGCGAACAACTCGAGCACCAATGTTAATGGAAGAGATCTTGCAACCAGTTAATGCATCACATTCTGTGGCCAAAAAAGTAACGTGAAAAAACATCATTCAAAAAGGTTACAGTGCTTAACCAGAAAGAAATAGGCTAATATAAGAAATGCTTTTCAAACTTGATTAATAAGATTGCCAGATACTAAGTTTATAACAATATGGCCATTAATTATGACTACCATCATTCAGGAACAGTGTCAAAAACTAGGTTTCCTTTTAAGTGAGAAGCACAAAAAAGAGATCGAGCAGAGGCCTAACTCCTAGGTAAAATAGCATTTTTGCCAATTTCAGCTGGGGAAAGGCTAAATAGCAAGTATAATTCTACAACCACGTTACAGCTTGGGAATTTTTTTTTTTGTAACTATTCTCTTGGTGATATTTTAACTAATTGGGAGGTTTCTTGTAACCCCAATTAGCCCTTTGTAAATTTAATGAAATACGAAATCCGTTCTCTGTTTCTCTTCCCAAAAAAAAAAAAAAGAAAACTCAACTACAACCATATGAACCCTAGTAATGATCAGACCACTCAAGTCCCTAACATGGCTCCGAGCATTGTATCATGACTTATAAGATCACATAATAACAGCAAAATAGTCCACGAGAAAGACTACGCAATTCTCTCAAGCTCCCCTCCTTCCACTCTGAATTTTCATCATCAAACATTTCCATATTGAAATTTAGAAAGAATAATCAGCACGTTTCATAGGTCCGCAGCCTATAACATATGATGAGTATCCTTATCATAAGAACGTTTACCAATTATAGTAAGATCCAGAATTAAACCAGTCAATTGGCGTGAGATAGAAAAATAGAGAGAACCGCTCCAAATGAAATAGTTCACAAGGGAAATGAAGCAGAAATAATTACTGACCAACGATGTAAGTCCCAATGGCGACGGCAACGAGTGCCTGATGGGAATGAAATGCGGCAGCATGAGGTTGCAATGGTTTGAGACCTCTTCCTACATGTCGTAGATCCAGATGGTGAATCGTGTTCCACTCCATTTTTCTACCGAGATTTCAACCTTCCAGCTTCCGCGTCATATAAACATAGGTGAGTGTAACTTGAATTCAAAAATAAAATCAAATTGGATCAAGAAGAATAACGAAAGCACTAACGTTAGATCTTTAATGCGGCATGATTCAAATGGTACCTGCTGAATGAACAATCGATCTGCTTTGGTTTATTCAACTCTGTCTCTGTCTTTGCGCCTGGAACTCGAAGGAAATGAAGAAACAGAACACGCTCTCGAATCGGATGGACCGATCGGAAGGTCGCTAACATGCAATATTTCTATAAAAATTTATAATTATATAAAATAATAAATAAAATTCTTATATTTATATTATATTCACATAAGTGGCATTTTATTTTTTTTTTAATGTTTTATTGATTTTTTTTACCATATTATAAAAATGTTGATTCACGGCTTAATGAACATTTCATTCACAGTGTAAGCATCGAGAATAGATTGAATTTTAAAAATAAATTAAATTAAAGCATAAATATTTTATTATATAATTAGTCCATTAAATCTCATTCAAATTTAAATATATATTTTATATTTTTATATTTTAATATTTAATATATAAACAAATAAATATATTTCGCTAAACTCTTTAATTAATCAATTCTATTAATCAGGGCTCATTTCACTATAAATCTTTAGTTAAACTCTTATGTAGGACAAGTTGTGTCCATGTATATGATTACTATAGGCAAAGCAACCCACCCATTCTACTACAAATGATTTGATTCAAACCATTCGTATGGAGACAGTGAGTAAGGGTATCCTATATAATGAGTTTGTATAAGACTGAATCATGAAATATTTAATATATCTTTACAAAAAAAAAAAGTAATTGAGGAAATCAATATTTTAAAAAATAATCATATGTGACTAAAGATTAATCTTGAACGAGTTATAAACTTTTTATGAGAGATTTATCCCGTGATTTGAATGAGTGAGAGTGGCTTTTGCAGCCTAACCAGATAAGAAGCCATAAACATAATCTTACGAGATTGACGGGCTTTTTTTTTATTGTCGGACGTGATTTCGGAACTCGAACAATAGGGCTACACCCGCTCACTAGCTAAGGAGAGATTTAATTTATAGTTGGATCATAAACAAATTGTTCTAATCAATAATTCTTAGGTAAAAGATGTAATTACATGGGTAAGACAAACTTTTGACCCGTTGTAATTAGAAACAATTTGTAATGGATGGTCTTGTCTCTTATGACCGACACAACTTGTCCTATAGTGAAGTAGCACAAACATCAACCATTCTTAAATCTACTATGTTATATATTTTATTATACATTTAATGCACATTGAAGTGTATAAATGAATATTGGAGTTATGTCGAGTCAATATAATCTAGTAGCTTTTGTTAGATGAACACGACTCTCCACAATGGTATGATATTGTCCACTTTGAGCATAAGCTCTCATGGTTTTATAAACCCATGATCATTCCCTAAATTAGCAGACGTGAGACTTTCATCATCCAACAACTTTAATTTTATATTTGAAAGTTGATGTATATATTAAATATTTATTGATTTTTTTTAATTTTTATTTTGTAGTTTAATAGTGTTTTAAGTATTCATTAGATATTGTATAATGCTCCAATTTTTAAAATAATAAAAAAGAGTTTTCCTTTAAATAATAATAATAAATAAATAAATAAGAAAATATATTCCGGACAATCTATTGATCAAACTATTATGGAAACGATTCTTAATAGAGATAATGCCAAACAAATTTGGGACTCTATGAAGCAGAAGTACCAAGGTTCCACAAGAGTTAAAAGAGCACAACTCCAAGCTCTTAGGAAAGAGGTTGAAGTCCTACCGATGAAAGAGGGGTGAGAGTGTTGATGCTTATTTTGCTCGAACTCTCACCATTGCAAATAAGATGAAAATTCATGGCGAAAACATGAAACAAGTGGTGATTATTGAAAAAATCTTGAGATCAATGACCTCAAGATTTGACCATATTAAATGTTCGATTGAAGAGTCTAATAACTTAGACACTTTAACTAACGATGGATTGCAAACCAGCTTGCTGGTACATGAGCAAAGACTGAATGGAGGTGTAGGTGTAGGTGATGAACAAGCACTAAAGGTGACATATGATAATAGATTCGGTGGAAGAGGAGGTGATCGAGCTCGTGAAGCTTTACGAGGAAGAGGAAGAGGTAGACATCCATTCAACAAAACTATAGTTGAGTGTTATAAGTGTCATCAGTGTCCTCAATGGGAGAAAGAAGCAAATTATGCTGAACTTGAGGAGGAAGAAGAAATGTTGCTGATGTCATATGTGGAGCTCAATCAATCAAGGAGGGAAGATATTTGGTTCCTTGATTTGAGGTGTAGCAATCATATGTGTGCAAACAAGGAATGGTTCTCATATCTTAATGAGGAATTCCGACAATCTGTGAAGCTTGAAAATAGTTTCAAGATGACAGTGTTGGGAAAAGGTAACATTAGATTGCAAGTTGCTGGAGTCACTTAGGTAATCACTGATGTTTTCTATATACCTGAGTTGAAAAACAACCTATTAAGTCTTGAAAAATTGCAAGAAAGAGGTGTATCTATTTTGATACAACATGGAGAATGCAAAATCTATCATCCCAAGATGGGGCTTATGCAAACAACAACGTCTGCAAATAGGATGTTCATATTACTTGCAAGAATCATGCCACAAACCAACACTTGTTTCTAAATAATTATAGAAGAAAACACTCATCTTTAGCACTGCAGATATGGGCATCTAAGTTTCAAAGGTTTGAGAACATTGCAACATAAGAAAATGGTGAGAGGGTTACCCCAATTGAAAGAATCATCTAAAATATGCACTGATAGCATGGTGAGAAAGCAACCTAGGGATGCATTTCCAAAGATAAGTTCATGGAGAGCAACATAAAGGCTGCAACTGGTACATGCAGACATCTGTGGACCCATCAAACCTCTTTCCAACAATAAGAAGAGATATTTTATAAGTTTTATTGATGATTACAGCTACAAGGTGTGGATATATTTTCTTGTTGAAAAATCTGAAGCCTTTACTATCTTCAAGAATTTCAAAAATGTTGTTGAGAAAGAGACTTGAGATTTTATTCGTTGTTTACGCACATATAGGTGTGGAGAATTCACCTCTCACGGGTTCAATAGTTTTTGCAAAACTAATGTTATTAGTAGACAACTTATCGCAGCCTACACTCCCCAACAAAATAGTGTAACTGAGTGCAAGAACCGAACAATCATGAACGTGGTTAGAAGTATATTATCAGAGAAGTAAGTTCTAAAGAATTTCTGGCCAGAAGCAGCAAATTGGACAGCGCACATGCTCAACAGAAGTCCTAATGTCGATTATTTTCGAGTTTTTGGATGCATTGACCATGCTCATGTATCAGACAGTAAGAGAAAGAAGTTGGATGTTAAAAGTTTTCAATGTGTGCCGCTAGGGATGAGTGAAGAGTCTAAAGCATATAGACTCTATGATCCAGTGTCCAAGAAGATAGTTGTAAGCATAGATGTGATTTTTGAATAAAATAAGTGTTGGAATTGGGGAAAAAGTAATGAAGAAGCTAGACTTGATACCCTTGAATGGAAAGATAGTAATATAGAAGAACGCGAACATGACTAAAGTGAGGAAGAATCAGAAAAGTATGTAATAGCAGAAGAAGAAGGGGAAGTTAGTATATCTTTCCGTGAGTCATTTGAATCAAATTCTTCAACATCTGAAGAAAGCACATCCGAAGTGAGGAACAGAAGAGCACCATTATGGATGAAAGATTATGTAAGCGGGGAGAATTTTCTGAAGAAGTTGAGCACAACAATTTAGTTATATTAACCTCAACTACTGATCCGACTACCTTTGAAGAAACTGTTCAAAGTTCAAAATGGAGAGCTGCAATGGACTTGGAGATAGAAGCCCAAACGAAACGAGGCTTGGGAGTTGACAGATTTGCCTAAAGGAATGAAGAAGATTGGAGTAAAGTGGTTTTCAAAACCAAACTCAATGAAAATGGTGAAGTTGACAAGTATAAGGCTAGGTTGGTAGCAAAATATTATGCACAACAACATGGTATAAACTATACGTAAGTGTTTGCATTTGTGGCTAGGTGGGATACTCTTCGAATGATAATTGTTTTAGCGGCTCGAAATAGTTGGAACGTGTATCAGTTTGACATGAAAAGTGCTTTCTTATATGGAGAGTTAAAAGAAGCCGTCTTTGTTGAGCAACCACAAAGCTAGGAGAACAAAGGTCAAGAATACTTGAAGAAGACATTATATGGCGTTAAACAAGCCCCACGTGCATGGTACAATCAAATTGAATCACATTTTGTCAAAGAAGAATTTGAAAGGTGCAACTGAAACCATACTTTATTCATACAAACAGGAGATGGAGGTAAAATTTTGATTATTAGTTTATATGTTGACGATTTAATTTTTACCGGTAATGATGAGAGCATGTTTGTTAAGTTCAAGAATTCTATGAAACTTGAATTTGAAATGACTGGTTTGGAAAAAATGAAATATTTTCTCGATGCAGAGATTTTACAAAATCCTGAAGACATTTATATTAGTTAGAGAAAGTATGCAAAAGAAGTTTTGGAGAAATTTAGGATGGAAAAAAGTAATTGTGTGAAAAACCCTAGTGTTCCTAGGGTTAGACTGATAAAGGATGAAGGAGTTAAGGTCAATGCCTAAATGGTGTGAAAGTTATCTTATTTATAATAAAATTAATTACAAGGATATGAAAATAGTAATAAATGGAAATAGCCATAAATGAAAAAATACTTATCGTAATAGATATTTGCCTTATAATAAAATATCGAATATAATATATATGGTAAACTATAATTTATTACTAAATATCCTTAAAATATCGGATTTGAACGAACGTGAAGCTTGGATCTGAAAAGTTCAAAGAGGTTGAGAAACACTTTTCGTGAAGATGTCAACAACCTGGTTCAGAGGAGGTGTAGAGAAACACTTTTTTGGCCATCGAAAATTGCAAAGGGATCGCCGCGCAGCGGCGATGCTACCTTGGCTTCGACGAGAATATGTCTAACCCATGAAGAGGGATTGTCGCTTAGCGACAATGCTGCCTTGGCTCTGGTGAGAATATGTCTAACCCCAAGAAGTAGAAGGGGAAACCTAGAACAAGGGACAAAGACAATGTTAAAGCCGGAAGAGTCGCCACATTGGGCGAAGGAGCCAATTTTGGCGAGAAGGGCAGCTGGAAGAGTCGCCACATTGGGCGAAAGAGCCAATTTTGGGGAAAAGGGCGGGGGCAACTTGGTTGGCGAAGAGGCCAGTGCGGCGCCCAGATTCCAAAGGTAAATCTCTACATAAAGTCGATGGACTTCTCAAGATTCTGTATATTTCCAAAGGATGAAGATCCTAAGATTAGGGTTTCTGTGAAGGATTAAGGATGAAGGGAAAATTGGGAAGAAAATGAAAGAGGCTATGTTTGGAAAAGGTGAGGTTGTATGTACAGAGTATGGCGAAGGGTGATTTGGAGGTCAAAAGAACGGAGCCGAAGAGTAATCAATCGGCTCTACATGTGGCAGCCATGACAACTGCCCCTGCAGCGTCAAAGCCAACAGTGGTGGTGGAGAAGAACCGTAGAAGATTTCAAAAGCCATTGAAAAGAAAGGATCGGGGTTGTTAAACCGAAAAGGCTCTGATACCATGAGAATGTTTGCTTAATCCACCACACCTAAATGGTGCGAAAGTTATCTTATTTATAATCAAATAAATTACAAGGATATGGAAATAGTAATAAATGAAAATAACAATAAATGAAAAAATACCTATCGTAATAAGGCAAATATTAGATATTTGCCTTATAATAAAATATCAAATATAATATATATGGTAAATTATAATTTATTACTAAATATCCTTAACATATAAACAATTGATTGGAAGCCTTATGTATCTAACTGCAACAAGGCCGAATTTAATGTATGGTCTCTCATGAGCAGATTTATGGCAAGTTCAACTGAGTTGCATTTGAAAGTTGCAAAAAGGGGGTTGAGAAACTTAAAAGGTACTGTAGATTTGGGAGTCCTTTATCGGAAAAGGGGTAATGGAGAGTTGATACAATATACTGGCAGTGATTATGTAGGAGATATAGATGACAAAAAACAACCTGTAGTTATTTTGTCTACTACTGAAGCAGAATTTGTGGCAGCCGCCTCTTGTGCTTGTCAAGGGGTGTTGATGAGGAGAGTTTTGAAAAAACTTGGTTATTTTCAAGACAAGTGTATCACTATGTTATGTGAAAACAGTTCCACGAGTAAACTGAAAGCATCCCTCCAATCAATTTAGGGGAGAAATTGTTCAAGATGGTCATACTAGACCGTATCTTTAGGTTTGAAATGGCTAGCTTATATCATTTCTTTAAGAATGTTACCACTAAATTAATTATTGGGTTGTTGATTTTTTTTATTTTTGGAGTTTACTAATTTTATCTTTTGCTCAATTCATTAGTTTGTATTCTCTCTTGTGTGTACAAACATTTAGCCAATATTCTTCCTTGCATTTTCTCTCATATTTCTTTGTGTTCATCTCGAACGGGTGTGAGCATTGTTATGCGGTCCTAACAACTGGTACTAGAGTTAGGCGAAATTCACCATGATTTGTGAAGATGGAAAGTTCAAAAATTTCAATTGAGAAGTTCGATGGATCTGATTTCAATTTCTGGAAGATGCAAATTGAAGATTATCTGCACCAGAAAGATCTTCACGAACCCTTATTGGGGGTGAAGCCAGATACCATGACCATGGAGCAGTGGAAGCTCAAGGATCGATAAGCCTTAGGATTGATCTGGTTGACGCTATCTAGAAACGTGGCGTTCAACATAATCAAGGAGAAGACAACTTCATACATATTGAAGGCAATGTCGAATATGTACGAAAAACTGTCAGCTATGAACAAGGTGTACCTGATGCGAAGGTTGTTCAATCTACAAATGTCTAAAGGTGGATCTGTTGTTGGTCATATAAATGAATTCAATACGATTGTAAGTCAACTAAATTCGGTGAAAATTAATTTCGAAGATGAAATTAAAACATTGATTTTGATGTCATCTTTACCCGAGTCGTGGGATACTGTTGTTGCCGCGATCAGCAGTTTCCAAGAATCTGAGAAACTGAAGTTCGATAAAATTTGAGATATAGTTCTCAGCAAAAGTATTCGCAAGCGAGAAACTAGAGATTAATCTGGTAGTACTCAACTCTTAGTGTTGACCAAAGGGGAAGAAGTACATTGAAGGGCCCGAACAAAGGTCAATCAAAATCGAAGAACTGTGAAAATTTTCAAAACAGACCAAACGTAACGTGTTGGAGTTGTGGAAAAAAAATGGTACTTTCAGACAGATCGTACAAGACCAAAGAGGAAGCAGAATCACGAATCAGAGTATGACGATAATTCTATAAATTCAGCATAAGACATTGGGGATGCTCTCATCCTCAACGTGGACAGTCCAACTTAATTCTAAATTTTGGATTCAGGTGCATCTTTTCATTCGTCTACAAATAAGAAACTGTTTCAAATTTGAAGTCTGGAAATTTTGAGAAGGTGTATCTTGTGACAACATAGCTTTCAAGATTGAAGGAAAGGGGGATGTCTGCATAAAAACTCCGGCAGGAAATCAATAGACATTATGTCAGATGCATTCTGCCTCGACAAGAACCTGATCTCTATTGGGGTCAGTTGGACAACATAGGTTATGTAATAGATTTTGGGAAGAGTTTGTGGAAAATTGTGAATGGTGCTATGGTGGTAGCACGTGCCACAAAATTTGAAACTTCATACACTACTTCAGTATGTATGAACATGGTTGCTTTGCTGAGAGTGCTTCAAATTCAAGTCTATGGCATAATAAACTGGACATATGAGCGTCAAAGGATTGAAGATGTTGGCTGCGAAATGAGTTTTAGAAGGTTTGAAATTTATTGATATGAGTCATTGTGAGAACTGCGTTATGAGCAAACCGAAACGAGTTAGCTTCACAAAGGCTGCCAGAGAATTGAAGAAATTGCGGTTGGAAATCGTTCATACAGACGTTTAGGGACCATATCCAGTTTCATCACTTGGCGGATCAAAGTTCTACGTCACCTTTATCGATGATTTCAGTAGGAAGGTTTGGATTTATTTCATGAAACACAAATCAGATGTGTTTGCCACCTTCAAGAAGTGAAAAGCTGAAGTTGAAAATCAGATCGGCTTAAAGATCAAATGTCTAAGGTCTGGCAATAGAGGAGAGTACGACAAGTCAGAATTCAAAGCATTTTGTTCAGCTTGGGGAATTCAATTAACGAGAACAGTTCCTGGTAAAACAAGACAAAACAGTGTTATTGAAAGGTTGAACAGAAGGAGTATGAGGATTCATTCTGGATTGTCAAATACATTATAGGTTGATGTTGTTGAATACAACACTCTACTTAATCAATAGAGGGTCATTAGTACCCTTGGAGTTCAAGTTGCCAAAAGAAGTATGGACAGGAAAAGAACTCAAGTACTCTCACTTGAGAACTTTTTGTTGTACTGCGTATCTTCGTGTTGATCCAAAGAAGAGTGACAAGCTTGACGCTGAGGCTATGAAATGTTACTTTATAGGATATGATTCTGACATGTTCAGGTACAAGTTTTGGGATGTCAAGAACAAGAGAATCGTGAGATATTGTGACGTGACTTTAGATGAAAAATGTCTTGTATAAGAACAAAGAGAAAAAAGGTTCCCAGACAATGAATCAAGTGGAAATTAAGATTGAATTGCAGAATAATTCACAGAGTGATGTTGTAGCAGATACTCAAGAAACTTCTTAGACTATTGTTGAGGAACCAGAAGTGGAGCAAGTGATACCTAAGCAAGTGTTGAAAAGATCATCTAGAGCTAGCAGAGTACCTAATAGGTATATACCGTCATTACACTATCTGTTGCTGACTGATGAAGGGAACTAGAGCTCTTTGATGAGACCTTACAGTTGGAGGATACAACCAAGTGGGAGCAAGCCATGGATGATGGGATGTCTGGGCTTTAGAAATGCATTGCTCTTTCAACTACTAAAGTTGAGTACGTGGCAATAGCTGAAGTTGGAAACGAGATGATATGAATGACAGACTATCTAGAATAATTGGGCAAGAAGCAGCACGAGAAGATTCTTTATACAGATTAGTTAGTGATTCTGGTGGGTACCCAGTCTATCATTCAAAGAAAAAACATAGAAGGCGATACCATTTCACTCGCAGGTTAGTGGAAGATGGTGATGTGTTTGGCGAAGGATAGAAGGTCCAAAGAATCCAACAAACATGTTGACAAAATGTGTTGACGTTGGAACATTCAGATTGTGCTTTGGATCGTCGTATTCAGGTTCTACCAGAGCTTCTAGTAGAGATACAGATTTTTAGAAATAAGTCCTGATATCAAGAGCTGGAAAGAATCGAACGGGAACAACCGCGTCCGAGTAGGTTGAGGGGATAGAAGGTCCCTATGAAGTGGAAGGAACAGTAGGTCTCGATGGCGTAACGGCAGATGACCGTGTTGAAGAGGCAGAAGGCCTCGTCGAAGTGATAACCTCCGTTTGTTTTCTAGAAAGTCTTGTTTTAGACCTGGTCACCAATGTGAAACCAACATCCATCGCATAGCTGTCAGATGTCATTGGAGTAGGGGTATTTGAAGAAACAATGGGCTTCTTCCCTTTCTCTACCGTTTTCTTTTCGGTCATCTCTAGGTGAAAGAGAGTGGTTAGGGAGAAGATTTCTTCGAGTAAAAACTCTCTTGAGAGGTAGTCTGCCAAGGGGTTTTTGACCCCTTTTATAGACAAAATTTGAAAGTCGAAGCAAGATAAAATTGCTTGCCATCTAGCAAAAATTTGTTTAGATACGAGATTCTTCACATCCTTTTCTAAAACAAATTTGGAAGCTCTAGAATCCGTTTTGATAACATAGTTTTACTAATTAAATCACTTTGAAATTTCTGTACACAGAGTACTATTGAAAGTATTTCTCCTTTTACGGTTGAGTAATTCTTTTGAGTAGAATTCCATATTCTCGAATGAAAAAAGACAATGGATTCTTTCTTGTCAAGGGACTGTTTCAGGATTCACCTTATGTATCTAACTGCAACAAGGCCGAATTTAATGTATGGTCTCTCATGAGCAGATTTATGGCAAGTTCAACTGAGTTGCATTTGAAAGTTGCAAAAAGGGGGTTGAGAAACTTAAAAGGTACTGTAGATTTGGGAGTCCTTTATCGGAAAAGGGGTAATGGAGAGTTGATACAATATACTGGCAGTGATTATGTAGGAGATATAGATGACAAAAAACAACCTGTAGTTATTTTGTCTACTACTGAAGCAGAATTTGTGGCAGCCGCCTCTTGTGCTTGTCAAGGGGTGTTGATGAGGAGAGTTTTGAAAAAACTTGGTTATTTTCAAGACAAGTGTATCACTATGTTATGTGAAAACAGTTCCACGAGTAAACTGAAAGCATCCCTCCAATCAATTTAGGGGAGAAATTGTTCAAGATGGTCATACTAGACCGTATCTTTAGGTTTGAAATGGCTAGCTTATATCATTTCTTTAAGAATGTTACCACTAAATTAATTATTGGGTTGTTGATTTTTTTTATTTTTGGAGTTTACTAATTTTATCTTTTGCTCAATTCATTAGTTTGTATTCTCTCTTGTGTGTACAAACATTTAGCCAATATTCTTCCTTGCATTTTCTCTCATATTTCTTTGTGTTCATCTCGAACGGGTGTGAGCATTGTTATGCGGTCCTAACAACTGGTACTA
The DNA here is from genome assembly GCF_002806865.2 of Cucurbita pepo subsp. pepo. Lineage (NCBI taxonomy): Eukaryota > Viridiplantae > Streptophyta > Magnoliopsida > Cucurbitales > Cucurbitaceae > Cucurbita > Cucurbita pepo. Next base: position 2,482,988 of record NC_036653.1, read on the forward strand.
GAGTTAGGCGAAATTCACCATGATTTGTGAAGATGGAAAGTTCAAAAATTTCAATTGAGAAGTTCGATGGATCTGATTTCAATTTCTGGAAGATGCAAATTGAAGATTATCTGCACCAGAAAGATCTTCACGAACCCTTATTGGGGGTGAAGCCAGATACCATGACCATGGAGCAGTGGAAGCTCAAGGATCGATAAGCCTTAGGATTGATCTGGTTGACGCTATCTAGAAACGTGGCGTTCAACATAATCAAGGAGAAGACAACTTCATACATATTGAAGGCAATGTCGAATATGTACGAAAAACTGTCAGCTATGAACAAGGTGTACCTGATGCGAAGGTTGTTCAATCTACAAATGTCTAAAGGTGGATCTGTTGTTGGTCATATAAATGAATTCAATACGATTGTAAGTCAACTAAATTCGGTGAAAATTAATTTCGAAGATGAAATTAAAACATTGATTTTGATGTCATCTTTACCCGAGTCGTGGGATACTGTTGTTGCCGCGATCAGCAGTTTCCAAGAATCTGAGAAACTGAAGTTCGATAAAATTTGAGATATAGTTCTCAGCAAAAGTATTCGCAAGCGAGAAACTAGAGATTAATCTGGTAGTACTCAACTCTTAGTGTTGACCAAAGGGGAAGAAGTACATTGAAGGGCCCGAACAAAGGTCAATCAAAATCGAAGAACTGTGAAAATTTTCAAAACAGACCAAACGTAACGTGTTGGAGTTGTGGAAAAAAAATGGTACTTTCAGACAGATCGTACAAGACCAAAGAGGAAGCAGAATCACGAATCAGAGTATGACGATAATTCTATAAATTCAGCATAAGACATTGGGGATGCTCTCATCCTCAACGTGGACAGTCCAACTTAATTCTAAATTTTGGATTCAGGTGCATCTTTTCATTCGTCTACAAATAAGAAACTGTTTCAAATTTGAAGTCTGGAAATTTTGAGAAGGTGTATCTTGTGACAACATAGCTTTCAAGATTGAAGGAAAGGGGGATGTCTGCATAAAAACTCCGGCAGGAAATCAATAGACATTATGTCAGATGCATTCTGCCTCGACAAGAACCTGATCTCTATTGGGGTCAGTTGGACAACATAGGTTATGTAATAGATTTTGGGAAGAGTTTGTGGAAAATTGTGAATGGTGCTATGGTGGTAGCACGTGCCACAAAATTTGAAACTTCATACACTACTTCAGTATGTATGAACATGGTTGCTTTGCTGAGAGTGCTTCAAATTCAAGTCTATGGCATAATAAACTGGACATATGAGCGTCAAAGGATTGAAGATGTTGGCTGCGAAATGAGTTTTAGAAGGTTTGAAATTTATTGATATGAGTCATTGTGAGAACTGCGTTATGAGCAAACCGAAACGAGTTAGCTTCACAAAGGCTGCCAGAGAATTGAAGAAATTGCGGTTGGAAATCGTTCATACAGACGTTTAGGGACCATATCCAGTTTCATCACTTGGCGGATCAAAGTTCTACGTCACCTTTATCGATGATTTCAGTAGGAAGGTTTGGATTTATTTCATGAAACACAAATCAGATGTGTTTGCCACCTTCAAGAAGTGAAAAGCTGAAGTTGAAAATCAGATCGGCTTAAAGATCAAATGTCTAAGGTCTGGCAATAGAGGAGAGTACGACAAGTCAGAATTCAAAGCATTTTGTTCAGCTTGGGGAATTCAATTAACGAGAACAGTTCCTGGTAAAACAAGACAAAACAGTGTTATTGAAAGGTTGAACAGAAGGAGTATGAGGATTCATTCTGGATTGTCAAATACATTATAGGTTGATGTTGTTGAATACAACACTCTACTTAATCAATAGAGGGTCATTAGTACCCTTGGAGTTCAAGTTGCCAAAAGAAGTATGGACAGGAAAAGAACTCAAGTACTCTCACTTGAGAACTTTTTGTTGTACTGCGTATCTTCGTGTTGATCCAAAGAAGAGTGACAAGCTTGACGCTGAGGCTATGAAATGTTACTTTATAGGATATGATTCTGACATGTTCAGGTACAAGTTTTGGGATGTCAAGAACAAGAGAATCGTGAGATATTGTGACGTGACTTTAGATGAAAAATGTCTTGTATAAGAACAAAGAGAAAAAAGGTTCCCAGACAATGAATCAAGTGGAAATTAAGATTGAATTGCAGAATAATTCACAGAGTGATGTTGTAGCAGATACTCAAGAAACTTCTTAGACTATTGTTGAGGAACCAGAAGTGGAGCAAGTGATACCTAAGCAAGTGTTGAAAAGATCATCTAGAGCTAGCAGAGTACCTAATAGGTATATACCGTCATTACACTATCTGTTGCTGACTGATGAAGGGAACTAGAGCTCTTTGATGAGACCTTACAGTTGGAGGATACAACCAAGTGGGAGCAAGCCATGGATGATGGGATGTCTGGGCTTTAGAAATGCATTGCTCTTTCAACTACTAAAGTTGAGTACGTGGCAATAGCTGAAGTTGGAAACGAGATGATATGAATGACAGACTATCTAGAATAATTGGGCAAGAAGCAGCACGAGAAGATTCTTTATACAGATTAGTTAGTGATTCTGGTGGGTACCCAGTCTATCATTCAAAGAAAAAACATAGAAGGCGATACCATTTCACTCGCAGGTTAGTGGAAGATGGTGATGTGTTTGGCGAAGGATAGAAGGTCCAAAGAATCCAACAAACATGTTGACAAAATGTGTTGACGTTGGAACATTCAGATTGTGCTTTGGATCGTCGTATTCAGGTTCTACCAGAGCTTCTAGTAGAGATACAGATTTTTAGAAATAAGTCCTGATATCAAGAGCTGGAAAGAATCGAACGGGAACAACCGCGTCCGAGTAGGTTGAGGGGATAGAAGGTCCCTATGAAGTGGAAGGAACAGTAGGTCTCGATGGCGTAACGGCAGATGACCGTGTTGAAGAGGCAGAAGGCCTCGTCGAAGTGATAACCTCCGTTTGTTTTCTAGAAAGTCTTGTTTTAGACCTGGTCACCAATGTGAAACCAACATCCATCGCATAGCTGTCAGATGTCATTGGAGTAGGGGTATTTGAAGAAACAATGGGCTTCTTCCCTTTCTCTACCGTTTTCTTTTCGGTCATCTCTAGGTGAAAGAGAGTGGTTAGGGAGAAGATTTCTTCGAGTAAAAACTCTCTTGAGAGGTAGTCTGCCAAGGGGTTTTTGACCCCTTTTATAGACAAAATTTGAAAGTCGAAGCAAGATAAAATTGCTTACCATCTAGCAAAAATTTGTTTAGATACGAGATTCTTCACATCCTTTTCTAAAACAAATTTGGAAGCTCTGGAATCCGTTTTGATAACATAGTTTTTATTAATTAAATCACTTTGAAATTTCTGTACACAGAGTACTATTGAAAGTATTTCTCCTTTTACGGTTGAGTAATTCTTTTGAGTAGAATTCCATATTCCCGAATGAAAAAGGACAATGGATTCTTTCTTGTCAAGGGACTGTTTCAGGATTCCTCCATATCCTATATCGGATACGTCGGTCTCCACTATTAAACTAGCCCTCGGGTTTTATCAGAGATAAACACGAAATTAATTTGACAAGGGATTTGATTTTCTGGACTATTTTGGTTGTTCTCCCGTAAGGCTTTGGATTCTTTTTTAAGCCTTTCAAAAAGTGGTTTGTAAATGGGTCTGATATTTGGAAGGAAATCAAACATAATTGAGACATCTCAAAAATCTTTGGAGTTGGGTCTTATTCGTGATTTGGTCCGGAAAATTTGAGGCAAACTCCGGACTTTTGGATGGGTTTAATTAGACCCAAATGGATTTCAAATCTAAGAAAACATATTTTTGTTTGAAAAAGTTTAATTTTTGGTTTAGTACCGTTTCTTTTGACTGCCGTAAAAAATGTTTGAATATGCTTAAAATGTTGATCGATGTTTTGAGAGAAAATCAGAACATCGTCAATATAAACAATTGAAAAGTCTTGAAAAGGATTGAAAATATCATTCATAATTTTTTGAAATTCGAATGGAGCGTTTGTTAGCCCAAATGGCATAACGTTACATTCGTACTGTCCGAAAGGGACATTGAAAGCTGTTTTGTACTTGCCTTTTTTCAAAATCTGGATTTACCAAAATCTTGACTTCATATCAAATTTTAAAAATATTTTGGCATTTGAAATTCTTTGCATTAAATCTAATTTATTTGGAATTGGATATCTAATCCATTCCAGAACCTTATTTAAGGGTTTGTAGTTTATTACCAGTCGCGGGACTCCACGTTCCTTCTCTGTTTGGTTGTTGACGTAAAAAGCCGCGTATGACTAGGGACTCTTTGATGGCCTAATATGACCCTTCTGCAAAAGATTATTAATTTCTGCTTTGCTGAATGTTAGTAACTCTTTATTCATTTGAATAGGTCGAGCCTTTGTAGGAATATTTTCCTCTTCGAAGTTTTTGATATAAGGAGGATTAACTATATGTTGCTCCCTTTTCCAAAAAGCATTGGGAATAGTTGAACAAATTTCCCTTTCTATTTGGTCTTGTAAAGTTTTGATTTTAGACCGAACAGTCTTACTTTGAAGCCATTCTTCTATTCTTTTGAATGAAATCTCTTCCTTGAGAAAAGAGATTTGCTTTCCTTTGTAATTTAATACATTTACGGACTGAATAATTGTATTCTTTTGAAGGTTATTTATTTCACTATCCTTGTATGCGAAAGGAAATTAAATTTTATTTTCTTTCCTAAGGCTTTTGACTCTAACCCCTTTCGATTATTTTGAGAGGGTATAATTGAGTAATGATAGGAGTAGCTAGGATTAATTCTTGTCTTAAGTCATTTACTAAAAGGGAGGAATTTACGAAGCAAATTCCGTCATTACAAACATGGACTTTTGATAATTTGTAATTAATTTTGAGTCTGTTGTTGTTTACACCTCTAAGGCCTTCAGTAGTTTTTTCAAAATACTTCATAGGAATTAGACCTTCTTGAATGCAATTTTGATCGGCTCCTGTATCTATGAGACGAACTCTGGAGAACGAAAGCATAAAGTAATGAAAGGGTTAGGTGTACACTCGGAGAGCAAGAATATATGGGATTTTAGGTACGTATGAGCCTTATAGGGCTAGTCCAGACTACATGTCATGGTATTGGCTAAGTAATAGTAAGTTTATAAGCACATAAATTAAGAAACCGTCATAAGGATTAAGTCCAACGAGGGTTTACAAGTAGGTGCTTACTGAATATATTTATATTTATTATTGTTATTCTTTATTTTTCCGATGAAGTGTTAACTACGGTTGATGACAAGAGCGTGCGGAGTCCAACCCATATGCTACTCCAACCTAGTAGGCATGCTAGTGGCTATGTCGCCCACCAACATGTCCAACCCATATCAATGACGCCTGCGACCCATACCGCTCTAGTTCATACTACAATCGCCAATCTAACTCAATGATTCATGCAGTCCATCCCATATGCTACTCCAACCTTGTAGGCGTGCCAATGGCTCTGTCGCCCACCAACGACCCAACTTGTGATGCCATGACCCTATCTACTCCAACCCATGCATGATTCAAAGGGAATAAATTCTACATCCTTATAGAAGAAGCATTGGGAACTCGAACACAAGATCAAGGATTGTGGTAGCTTCTTGAAGAAAATCTCGAGGGATTGGAGAGAAAGTTTTGAGCATTGACGATCATTTTAATTTTATTAAGAATTAAAACAAAGCAATTAATACGAGAGTAAGAACTCGAACATTAGGTCAAGGCTTGTGGCAGCTTCCTTTAAGAAAATCAGGAAGAATTGGAGAGAAATTTCGAACATTATGAATCATTTTGATTTTATTAAGAATTAAAATAAAGTAATTAATATGAGAGTGTAAAGACTCGAACACAAGGTCAAGACTTGTAGAAACCTGTTAAAGAAGGCTCGTGAGAGCCCCCTTAAAAAAAACTTAGGGATTGGATTGAAAACTATTTTGATTTAATATCTCTAATATACATTAATTGTTTTTATACTTATTGGATAAATATAATAAATATATTTTTTGTTTTTTATATTTTTTTTATACATATTTTTTTTCTTTTAATATATTAAATATTAATTTAAACATTTCACATTAAATCTATTAAATCTTAATTGGAACACTTTAAAATTTTCTATTAATATATTGAATATTAATTTGAATATTTATGTGATTGTATTGGTTCGCCCTAACAGTGAAGCTACTTATCGAGTATTTAAAATGTTTACTATTTTTCGAGGTAAAAGTATGACTCCCATGTACGGATGACGAGGTCAGTCGATAATATTATATTCAAATTCCTTCCAGTTGAGGAAGACATGGAAACAAAGTCACGATAGTTAGATTTCGGCATTTCAGTCAGTTTTTATGTAGGACAGGTCAATAGTAAACATTTTAAATAGTCCAATACGTCACATAAAGTGGCCAATATGAGACATGAACATGATAGACAAGAGTATCAAAGATAGGTTTGGTAAGGGCTAGGTAGGGGCCCGAGCCTTAACCTTGAAAGTTAGGGTTATGGAAGGAGTTTAGACACACGATTCTTGAGTTAAATCCGTCTATATTAAATATAAATGTTTTCCAAATTTGGTGTCAATCAGAGATCCGATAGACACTCTATGAGACTGTATGGTTGCTTGCCAAAATCATGTTTACTCTTGCCACACTAAATATGTCTTAGAATATACCATAGAGGAGATATGATGACAACTCTCTACCACCCCTAAGCCTTATGGCGTAAGCGGCTACCCTGTGACACATACGTGTGTCATAGTGTGGGTAAGCGTAGCGAGACAAGTGTCTCAAGCAACTTCCTTTGAAATGGATTTTTCAAGGATAGTGTCGGACGACATGGGTGTGCTGACATTGCATCCTCATCCTGTGTCAGAGGTTGGAATATGCACCCGCTATCCTATATGAGATTCGTAAATGACTTAGCATGGACACAAGAGGGACCACACCTCAATATAACCGGCATAGATGGATTTTCGGAGGTCCCAGTGATATGATTGACACATGGGTCATTCTCGATAGACATGTCTGAACAAGCTATGATGATCGATGACATACCAGGACTTGGGATGACATCATGATATGAGGGCCATGTTGTTGGGAACCAAGATGACAAGATGTGATATGACGTTGCACACAAGAGACCTTGACCTAGAGTAGAGGTCAAGTCGAGGCAAACGACTTGACCTAGTGTAGATGTAAGTTGGTTAAGGTTTTAGACGATTATTAAATATGCACGCACGAGAGACATTTATAACCAAACAAACTTAGATTCTGCATGAGTGATGTTTGATTTGAGTTCTTTTCATAAGTGTGTCAAGATCATGATGTCACACGGTTGAAAATATAGACTGTCACAATTAACATCTCCTTTAAAACTTTGATAATGCATTGGTATGTTTAAGACCACGTTGGAGTGATAACTTTGAAGGAAGGACCCACCCACGACTATAGGCGGACGCGTGGCATAAATCCAATGCAACACTACCATTGTTTCTGTACAAGCTGACCGCACAGAACAATTTTTCGTTGCGCTGTCGAAGTCAAAACTCGAGGACCTTAAACATGGATGAAACCTTTGAAGCCCTTTCCGGCCCGTCATAGGGAGAGAGAAAGAGAGAGAGAGAGAGAGAAGGGAGAGAGAGTGGGAGAGAGAGAGAGAGAAGGGAGAGAGAGTGGGAGAGAGAGAGAGAGAGACCTGCGTTAGGGTTTTCTGGAAATCCCAGAAATTTTGATAATAAGGTCAGTTGAGCGCGTTATCCGCAGATATATACTTTTTTTTTTGTCTGTTTGATTTGTTATTTTGAAGCTTTAATCGCCAAGAAGAAATTGAATCAGGGAAAAAAAACGAATGATGAAATCGGTGAGATCGATTTGGTGTTTTGCTATTGTGTGTGAGAAAGAGGTGTGCCTCTTCTTGTTATCATGTGCAGGGAGCGAGTGCGAGAGATTTGGGGAGAGTGAGCGTGGGTCTTAGAGCGAGCGAGCGAGCGAGCGAGCGAGGAAGAGGAGGAGGAGAGAGATATACTTTCACTTTTAGGGTTCGATTTCTCTGCGTTTACTGCGCCATTCATCATGGATCGGAAGCTAGTGGTCAGTATTTTCTTCTTTTCCTATTCAGCTACGTGATTTTTCAGTTGTTTCTTCTATCAAGTAATCGGGTTAGTTCCTGTTTTCCTCATTAGGTTACCGTTTCAATTCGTGTTATTTATTTATTTTATGAGATTTAGGTTCTTGGTATTCCATGGGACATCGATACAGAGGCGCTGAGAGAATACATGAGCAAATTTGGGGAGTTGGAGGATTGTATCGTCATGAAGGTTTGCCTTTTACATTCTTCTGGTGTTACATTCATACTATTCATTCTTTCTTATGGTGTTCAAGAAAAAATTATTTTTCCTTGAACCTAGTGTTTTCAAAAGCGCGATTGTGCACTCGAGCAAAGTCCCCTCCGGGTTTAAGCCCAAGGCAAAAAATATTAACTATTTATTTTTTGTAAATAACTTTTTCTATACATGAAAGTAAATAGTATTATTACTAATAGAATGATGAATTGTTTAAGAAATTAGATATTAGAGTTTGGGGAGAAAAACCAACGTTTTTATGAATATTTGTAGTTTCTTCCTAGTACATTACTGAAAAGAAAAATAGGGCTTCAAGCATCAAAGTGCCCACCTCTAGCTTTGAGGTGTGCACCGCATCTCAAGTTGGCCTTATTAAGGGTACCTCACCTTTTGAAGCGACGTGCCCACTGATGGCCTACGGCTAATTCTAAGAAATTTGTCTAACTATTCGTTAGGCCTTGTTCTCTTTAATGTAAACCCTTTTATGTATGGCTAGTTTTGTTTATGGTGGCTTCTCTTGTTGGGCTATGGTTTTGGATGGGGCCCACACATATATATATATATATTGATGTTTAAATAATGGAAGTTTCTTTCTTGATGAAATATAATTTTTTTTTTTTCCTGATTGAACATATGTAGATTGTTTATGTGACTAATTTTGTATCGTTACATCTTTTTTTATCTCCTAGTCCTTTATAGTCATGACTTTTTTCTATGTCAGGAGAGGTCAACTGGTCGTTCTCGTGGGTTTGGATATGTGACATTTGCAACTGACGAAGATGCTAAGGTAGGAATGTGTTCAATATTTTTCTCTTTTTGCCGACTTGATGTTTCCTGATGCGTAACATCTCTTTTTTGTTGCAGAATGCACTGTCAAGTGAACACTTTCTTGGCAACAGAATGATGGAAGTCAAAATTGCCACACCTAAGGTTAGTCTCTCTCTCTCCTCTTTACTTATTTGCACCCCCTAACGCACATTTTCCTTCTCCAGAGGGGTCTTCGTTTTTTTTATTATGTTTTTTAATAGATAAATCATAAGAAGTGCGAGTTCTTTGTTTTGATGTGCATGCATACAACTGAATTGGAGACTGACTTCATATTTTTTGTCAACAGGAGGAGATGAGAGCACCTCCAAAGAGAGTCACTAGAATCTTTGTAGCAAGGATCTCACAATCTGTGACTGAGGCTGCCTTCCGCAGGTAATTTGGTGTGATTTTGTACTCTTTCTTCTTCTTCTTCTTCTTCTTCTTTTATATTTCACCTTTTGAGTGAAGATTGTCAGTGACTATATGAAAATGAAAGTTTTCAGTTACTAATATAGAAAAAGGGAGGTTCAGTATATTTGAAACATATCTTTTGAATTGAAAACCAACCCCTGGAAATGTCAAAATTGTTTATTTCTGGAACTGAAATGGAAAAATCTCATAGTAGGGATGAACGGTTAATTTTAATGGGGATAAAAAATCAAATTTCCGGCCCATTCTTAAGCATATTTACTTCATCTTTCTGTCATTCCATACTTGAATTCTAGGGAACATGGACATTTTAGCTAGGGTAATATTTTCTATCCATATCGTGTTGAATGTTCCAACGATCTCACATTTGTTGTACATGTGTTGGATACTTGTTAGCACAATTGATATTTATTAGACATTAGTTGAAGATAGTAAATACTAGTCTAACCTTTTGTAGATACATTTGAACATTTGTTACATATATTAATGGTAGAAGTGTTAATTAAAATAAATAGTAACACTGGACAAAATAATATATTTTGGGAGTAAAATACGTCAATTCTTTTTATAAGCATGCAAATATATAGGCTTGGCGACTTTAGATTTCTGTAGGTATAAAAACTGTATATATCTAGAACAATTTATATTTTCAATTAGTGTGTCCTTCGTGTTGTGTCTATGTACTAGATTTTTAGAAAATAACGTTTCATCATATCCGTTAAAATATTGAGATTTGTTAAAATATCCATTTTTCAAATACATAGGATTGGCGACTTTAGATTTCTGTAGGTATGAAAACTATTTATATTTAGAACAATTTATATTCTTAATTAGTGTGTCCTTCGTATTGTCTCTATGTTCTAGAATTTTAGAAAATAACGTTCCATCATACCTGTTTAAAGATACAGATTTATTAAAATACACATTTTTCCAAATATATATCATTTTTATGCCAGAAGGAAATTCAAAGTCAATGAGTATATGCATTTATATGCTTAAAAAAGTTGTTTGATATATTCCGCTCTCAAAAAACTTCTCTCTGGGGCCCTTCAGTTTGAAATGGGGATACTGGCAGGGACAAATTTTTTAAAATTTAATTAGGGGATGGATTGGGCATGCATTTCCTACTTAAATATTTCCCCAAATTATTATAGTTGTATTATGTCCTTAAATGCAACTTTCTGGGAAAGCCATCATCCTGATGGGATCTCGGAGAGAAGAGTTTTAGTATCCATCAGACAGCATCAGGCCATGTAGAATCAACTAAGACATTAGTCAAGCATTTTGTAGCAGAGTTGCAATGTTTGTCTTCAGAAATGGATACATGCTTTCATTTATGATTTGACGACCCTTTTTCTAGTATGGTTTTCAATTCAGGATAAATATGAACTTTACGGTGTTCTAATGTTTGTTGCAGTCATTTTGAGAAATATGGAGAGATAACAGATCTTTACATGCCAAAGGTACGGTTTCGTCTACACCAAAGTTGGAAATTAGTTCTGTGGTTCTCCTACCAACTGTGATGTATAAAAGTACATCAGAAAGGGGATTTTTATTCTTATTTTTACTTGTCAGGTGTCCATGTACTATGCAAATTGGGAAACATACATTTTATATATTGATTTATGACCACATATGGTTCACCCATGCTCATGTGCAATCTACAATGTATTACTTGATGAATTATTCAGGACCAGGGATCCAAAATCCATCGTGGAATAGGTTTCATCACCTTTGCAAGTTCAGGTTGGATTATATTTTTATATTGATATGTGATTGTATAGTGCAAGTTGTCAATTTTAGTTTGTTTATTCAATTGCTGAAAATGTACCATCCACACTGGGATCCTTTTAATTTGTGTACATATTGAGTAGTTGAGTTTTCTGATACTGTTCGAATGGCATTATTATTATTATTATTATTATATTGAACCAAGCTTCGAACAGGAATAAGTAAAAGAATATAATGGACATACAAAATGAGTCAAACTAATAGAAGGGACTCCAATCTAACAAAATAAAACCGGAAGGATAATTACAGAAGTCCTCATGTACCAAAGCCTACAGAGAAACTTAAAACATTACAAGAGAGTGAGAAACCAAACCTCCTGTATTTAGATGTGCTCCTTGGCTCCTAGCATTTATGTCTTGCCTTGTTTCTTGAATTTAGTCTGAAAGGAAGTGTAGTGAAAATGGTCAATTGATATAAACAGTGGTTAAACTACAGTTACAAATGGTAGTTTAGTTTTTCCTTGCCTTTGTTTTCTCTCTTTTTNCCAATTGATATAAACAGTGGTTAAACTACAGTTACGAATGGTAGTTTAGTTTTTCCTTGCCTTTGTTTTCTCTCTTTTTTTCACTGAGCTCATGAAGATGAACATCTCAAAGAAATGCCATCTCATAGGAATTCACGTTCTTTTCTTGGTTGGTTGACCATGGTTGAAGATTCTTGATGTCATCTAGAGGTTGTCTTCTCTTGTTCTTAGGGCACAATGGTATGCCCTTTATAAAGGGTGGTGGAAGATGTGGACCATATCCTTTGAATGTGCACCTTTTCAACTTGTTATTCGGAAAATTCTCCCAGCTGTTTGGATGATCTATTTATTTTTAATAAGAAACTGATATTTGATTGAGAAATATTTAAGAATCTACAAGGGGATTGAGTGATTTTGATTGACCCAGTTATCATGAAGGACGGAGGGAGTTTGTTTTATATAATGATTTTGTTCAATGAAGCATAACACACTTGACGGGTATTGGACACTCTCATGCTTGTAAGAAACAAGGTAGGAACTTGTTAGCTCACATGCGATAAACATTAGTTGTACTTGTACAAATTGACTACAAGTTGGGGGAAGTTGTTTGGCATGCATTGAACATTTGTTAACCATAATGAATAGCACATATTAACACATGTCATAAACAATAAATTTTGAGGGTGGAATCGCATATAAATACAAATCTAAATCTTAACAATTTCAAATTTCTCTCATATAGTAATGATATATATACATTTAAGACTCATAAATTTCACTAAATGTATCCTTGGACTTTTTTTTAAAGATAATGTAGCACCATGTTTTTGGCAAGTTTTCTCTCTTTTTTTTTTTTTGGATTTACTTTTGAACTTTTAGATAGAGAGTATAAGCAGCTGTTTTAACCGATTGAGAGTTCTTGGGATAAAGTTGGGACGTACCCACTTTTACAGTTCATTTTTTGAGTCATTTTGACTAAATATTGTTGTAATATTTATGCCATTAATTCTTGGATCCTTTTCTTGTAATTTTTGTTTTTGTTCTTTACATGATCTCCTTTTGGTCGGACTTCATCATGCTTTTTCAAGAGGGCTTTTTTATTTTTTATTTTTCCCTTAGTGTACCTTGGCTTGATATTGCCTCTCTTTCCTTCCAATTTTGTTTTCTTGACAATACGCATTGTATGTTTTCACATTTATGTAAAATTAAAGTGCCTTTTCATGGTTGCCTTTTGTTCAACGTGAAGGCATTAAATGTTGTAATTTTTATCTTGCAGATTCTGTGGAAAGTTTGATGGCTGAAACTCATGAATTAGGAGGTTCTACTGTGGTTGTTGATAGAGCAACCCCCAAGGCAAGATTTTGCAATTGCTACTTAACACGATATGTGCCTTAATTTTTTAGTTACATATTAAATTTATACGTCTAATAAAAGTTTGCTATATTTCCAGGATGATGATTTCAGGCCCATTGGGAAAATGCCGCAAGGGGGTGGGGGTGGGGGTNAGCAACAAGATATGCAGCACTTGGTGCTCCTACCTTATACGACCATCCAGGCCCAGTTTATGGGAGTATGTATTTCTGTCAGTGCCTTTGTTCATGTGATGCTGGCCTGGGTAAATATTGTTATGGGTGAATATTGTTATGATGATTTACTGTGTCGTGGAGCAGGAAGGGAATTTCGAGGGATGGGAAAAAAGATTTTTGTTGGTAGGCTCCCACAAGAAGCATCTGCTGATGATCTCCGCCAGTACTTTGGTAGATTTGGCCGTATATTGGATGTCTATGTTCCCAAGGTAAAAACTAAATTTAGTTAATGCTGCTGCTTTTGTGAGAGTGGCTGATTTGAGAGATTTGAGATAGGCCTAATTTTTGAACTTCCCGGAGCACGGATTGTGACGTGGGCTGACTCGACGGGGTTAAAATACAGTAGATTTTTCGTGTTTTAAAAACAAGAGACTTGGAAAAGTTTAGAACATTTATTTACAATTTTAAAATATGGTTTGTAAGTTCGGATACACAAGGAAACAAAATTCAAAATGATAGACAAAAGAAGAAATAAAATGGTGGAGGCTCTTGACCCTAGGTTTAGATCTCTGTGGTACTTGCTCCAAATCTTCCCGCCCACGACCAACATCAAGTTGTCACTTGAAAAAACATGTAAAAACTAGATTGAGTATAAATCTCAGTAGGCTCTTAATCGTGTCCATGGTGGACGCTAAGGTATTATACTCTATAACCTGACAAAATGCTTGACATGGTTTTTGGTCTAAGGACCTTGGTCTTAAGTCATAGTGCTTGGTCAGTCTGGTGCCTAGCCTTGGCTTATGTACTTGTATGATCCTTTGTCCTTGGACGAGTTTAAGGAGAGTAGATCTCATTGGGCTGTCCACTTCCACTCTATGCACAATGCTTAACACTAGTCCGGGTCCTCAAGCACTCCCCCTGGAAGGTCTACTAGGTTGTGAACAACATGAACTCAATCATAATTATCTATGTTGGGATTTGGATCAGGATTTGAAATCCGAATTTGGCCATGTTGCTTGACATTTCTCTGCGTACCTTGTGACATAGTCTGGGTTCTAACATTTTGCATAGCAGGCTAGGTGGGGAAACATGCGATTATGATGCACTTGTATCGGGAGGTCTAGGGTAAATTTGGGCATAAGATGGGCTTGAATAGAGTAGTACCTAACAGTTTTGAGTGTCATGGTAGGCTTAGGGCTTGGGTTGTGCAAAGTTCTGGGAACCAGCCTACTTGGCTGGGCTCTTGACCCTAGAGCGACATCTTAGGTCATAAGTTCATGGGTTCTAGCACTAAGGGTCCATGATAATGCTTAAGTCACAACCTAGGCATAAGACGTGACATTATGTTCACAAGCCCTAATACAAACATATAGGTCATAATCATGTCAACATTTCATGATCCCATGCATAATGTCATAGGTAAGAGTCATTTCTGGTTCAAGTCCCAAACTTATGGTTCTTGACTATTTTTCCTTAATTCTTAGTTATCTTAAGGTTTAGATTCAATTCCAACGGATTCCTACAAGTATATCTTGAGAGAAGACCAAAATGGCTACTTGCTCGGTTGTGTCCAGTGTCACGGTCCTACTTTCTTGACCGTGCGGCGTCGTGATCTATACACGCTCACGACCAGCCTTAAGGGGAATTAAGCCCCATATATATTTTTCGCCCCGGCTTTGTGGCTTCGTNCCAGGACCTTGGTTCCCACAACCCAGATGTCCAAAACTCCCATTTTTCTTGTATAGGACCTTAGGGAGTTATTTGCCGAAGAAAACTCCCTTGAAAACCAACCTTGCTGGAGCTATCCCATGGCTATCCTCTATTCGTTTAGGCACTTCTTGAGCTTATTAGCCCTTGAGTCCTATCACAAGAACCCTCCTTTTCTTCCCCTTAAGCTGATGGGACAGGCCTCATGTGACGAATTTGTGTGTAGCTTTCCAATTTGAGGGTCAAAGGCAATGGTTTTATGTGTCAATAATAGCGATTTAGCTTCTTATTGGGTGGAGCATTCTAGGCGTCCTCAGCTCTCGATCCCTTCATGAAAAGGTTCCCTTTAGTTAGCACAAATTAAAAAAAAGTGAGTTTAACTCGGACTCCCAGAAATCAAATGGAACATGTCTTATTGGACGAATTTTTGTGTGAGCTTTGAATTGGATTTCCACCCTTTCCTCGAATATGGCTTCTAAAAACTTGAATTTGGGGGATTGTGATCTAGACGTTTTTCAACCTTTGTGCTCTAAAGTACACTTGTTGGAAATCCTTTTATGAAGCTGAAGAAAGTGGTTTGGGCTCAATCGGTGGAGTGCAGCTCCCAAATTTTGATGAAAACTGAGAGCAAGAAATCCAAAAAAGAAATGCTTATTCTTAAGTTTGGATGATCCTTAGCTCTTGTTTCTTGCTCCAAATCCTTGCCCAAGGTTCCACATACCTTGAAAGCTCCCGAATTGACCTGAATTTGGAGTGAGTTTTTGGAGTTTTCACCAGAAAAATCCCCTCCATCCCCAGCCCCTTACCGACTTCAATTTCTAATTTCCGCTGTTGGATGTTTAGATGGCAGGGAATGTGATCTAGATGTTTTCAACCTTCGTGTTCTAAAGGAAACGTGTTGGAAATCCTTTTATGAAGCTGAAGGAGGTGGTTTGGGCTCCATTGATGGAGTGCAGCTCCCAAATTTTGATGAAAACCAAGAGCAAGAAATCCATCCTTGCCCAAGGTTCCTTATTTATAGCCTAGGCCTCCTCATTTTCCCGAATTGACCTGGGGTTGGAGTTGAGTTTTTGGAGTTTTCGCTTTTCCTAATTTCCACCGTTGGATGTTTAGATGGCAGGGTTTCATTGGTCATATAAAAAATTCAGGCGATGTCAACGGTTGGATTGTCAGTCATTTGAAAAACACTCCGATGAGCCAAATCTAAGCATAATTTGTGTAGTATGGCTGTTTTTGCGAAAATCTTTTGGGGCTATTTTTCAAAGTTCTCCTTTTCAAATATTTTATTATATTTTTTCAAATTTTTTCTAAGATTCTTTTTCCTTATTTTGGGCACTTGTTCCTTCTTGGGCCGGTTGAGATTCCTTTTCTATAATTAATTAAAAATTGAAGAAGTTTCATAAAAATGAAAAGTTACATTCTTGCCCTCCTTTCTTTACTATTTCTTTCCAACTTTTTTAGGGCCTTACAAAATCATGTTTGGGTGTTACTAATTTCCTCTTGGTCATTACAACTCCCCTTGTGTGTTACATTATTATAGGATCCTAAAAGATCTGGTCATCGAGGTTTTGGTTTTGTGACTTTTGCTGAAGATGGTGTAGCGGATCGTGTATCTCGAAGATCTCATGAGATTTGTGGACAACAGGTATGCATCTGCCTGTCACTTTGCTTCCTAGAAAGAATCATAATTGTCTATTTGAACATGTGCCCGAATGCTTAGATTAGAGTGTTTGTAATGCATGTTTATAGACGGTATTATACTTTTTTGGTTTGGATCCCTTTCTGTAATTTTTCATTTTGTTCCTCTATGTAGGCTCTCTCTGTGGTGGGTTGATTCTTGTTTTTGTATTTCCCATTATGTTTTTAGTGGTTGAAACTTGAAAGTATTCGGTCTTGCTGTTTCCATACACACTTCAGTCTTGCAGATGGTTTTACTTTTCCAAATCTATTTTTATGAGAGAGAGCAATACTTGATTTGAGGTTCATTCTGCTGTTGGTCTGTCATTTAGGTGGAGTGGTTATAACTTTCTAATTACTACAAAAGCTTTAATCATCGGTCATGAAATATTGTTTGTTTGCGTAGTGTTCTAATAACACCTTTACTTCACTTCAATCAAGAATATAAGCTCACCGTCGCAGTTGGAATCTGCAGGTCGCTATCGATTCAGCCACTCCTCTTGATGATGAAGCTGGAGCTGGAGCAGCTGGAGCAAGTGGAAGTTTTATGATGAACAGTGCCGCAGAATCGTTCGGTGGCTATGCGGGACCTATGAGGACTTATGGAAGGATGTATGGAAGCCTGGATTTCGATGATGTAAGTGGTGCTTCTTCTGTTGTTTTGGTTCCAATTTGAATTATATATTTAGGTTTTTAAAGGTTTCTTGGGAACATGATTTGTGTTGTTGTTGTTGTTATGCAGTGGGGTTATGGAATTGGAGGAAGGCCATCTAGAGGAGACTGGAGGTATCGGCCATACTGAAGAATTGGCCTATAATACTATCTATGAGGAAGAAAGATGAATGTATGCTTATTGCATTATTTATTTATGCTTTGTTTTTTGTTTTGTTTTTTTAAAAGAACTGGAAAACCTCTCAATCGCGTATGGTTGTTGGGAAGGTTGTGGTTAGAAGTGTTATTAGTTGTTGTATTCTTCTCTAAATCTGCTTTAAAATTAATCAATTTTTGGAGTTCTTAGGATGCTTTTGGTTTTCCTTTCCATGGATGACTAATTAAATATGTTATTTTCTCTCTCTCTGTTTCTTCCTTCAATATTCACTTTAATGTTTCTCCACTTTTTCATTTTCTTTTAATCTTAATTTTTAAGTAACCATTTATATTTTTTGACAAGAAATATTGGCAGGAATCGACTAGGACGACTTGATTATGCATGAGCCAAATAATTATGTACTTTTTGTTGCATTTTTTAAGTTCAAAACACTCTTTTTAGCATTGCTTTTGTTATCTTTCAATCAAAACGTCGGGAGTAAACTTAATTTTAAGTCATTTTATTAAGCATTAGGTGAATAATTGAGTTATAGTCAATATTTTGACATAATTGTGAAGAATGTTCAATTTTGATGATTTTGAGTTGAACATTCATTAAGAAACATAAAAATTAGTTTTCATCTGGAGCAATTTTTTGGACATTTTCCATCATGATACTATTGACTACTTTTTTTGATGGCCAAGAAACTCTTTTGAATTGGAATTAAATAATGCCGATTATCTAAGAACTTAGCGACGATTCGGGGATGAAATTTGGTCATAAGATTGATGAACAAATATTAGACTGAAAAGCATAAGTTACCTCGTTCGTGCTCCCTTCCTGCTGCCATCTCCGGTGGGTGCCCCTATCTCCAAATTGAGCGACCACAATTAAGAGGAAAAATAAGGTAGCAAAACCCTACTTAGGCCATTTTAAGTGTTAGGTGAAAAGTTGAGTTATGGTTTAACAATTTTTTATATTATTGTGATGTGAGTATGTTATGCAATGGAACTCAAAATGTTAGGTTATGCTGTAGTTATGAGATATGATATGGAACATCTTGTTGACCTATTATTCCATATGGACTTATGTGTTATACCATGCTATACACTACATTACAAGATGATAGGAAATGATTAAGTTAGGTATAAACGATGGTATAACTTGCATTATAGACACATGCCATGATTTTAAACTATGGAGACCTCATGCATATTGTGTGTTCACGTGCATTATGATACTTTCCTGCTATGATTAGTATGGACGCATGATACACTATGGTTATGATATGATAGTCTGCACACCAAGATACTATACGTGCTCCNATGCCGATTATCTAAGAACTTAGCGACGATTCGGGGATGAAATTTGGTCATAAGATTGATGAACAAATATTAGACTGAAAAGCATAAGTTACCTCGTTCGTGCTCCCTTCCTGCTGCCATCTCCGGTGGGTGCCCCTATCTCCAAATTGAGCGACCACAATTAAGAGGAAAAATAAGGTAGCAAAACCCTACTTAGGCCATTTTAAGTGTTAGGTGAAAAGTTGAGTTATGGTTTAACAATTTTTTATATTATTGTGATGTGAGTATGTTATGCAATGGAACTCAAAATGTTAGGTTATGCTGTAGTTATGAGATATGATATGGAACATCTTGTTGACCTATTATCCCATATGGACTTAGGTGTTATACCATGTTATACACTACATTACAAGATGATAGGAAATGATTAAGTTAGGTATAAACGATGGTATAACTTGCATTATAGACACATGCCATGATTTTAAACTATGGAGACCTCNATTATTGTGATGTGAGTATGTTATGCAATGGAACTCAAAATGTTAGGTTATGCTGTAGTTATGAGATATGATATGGAACATCTTGTTGACCTATTATTCCATATGGACTTATGTGTTATACCATGCTATACACTACATTACAAGATGATAGGAAATGATTAAGTTAGGTATAAACGATGGTATAACTTGCATTATAGACACATGCCATGATTTTAAACTATGGAGACCTCATGCATATTGTGTGTTCACGTGCATTATGATACTTTCTTGCTATGATTAGTATGGACGCATGATACACTATGGTATTATGATATGATAGTCTGCACACCAAGATACTATACGTGCTCCCTTCCCTCCGCAGTATGCCAACAACATGAGTGTACGCTAGTCGAAAGCCAGGTCCAGGGGTATTATACGAGCTCGCTTGGGGGTTCATGTGCGCGTACTTGGGTTGCGTTTAGAAAAATTACTACACATCTGATTCTGCCCGGATTGGAAGTAGAGGCCAAGACCTGTTTTGATGTTTTATGAAATGATAGGTCCAAAACATGATTGTATGCGATTGCATTTTTAGGGTTGCTCTGCCTTTAGATGGGTGATAGGTCCCAATGATAGGTCCCAGACTCGTTGTACTATAAACCCGCCTTTAGAGGGGTAAGGGACCACATGGGTAAACTGAGTAGCTGGTAGGCACACAAGGTTGCTCTGCCAGATCCTGACTGTATGGTTTTTTCTGTGGAAGGCTTGCCGGTTAACCTAACATAGATGTATTTAGATGAGATGACATACTGTCCAATGAGATGTGATGAGTCTGCGCCTCAAACAAGGATACTGAATGTTCACTGTTGGAGCTATGTAAGCATACTAAGCATGAGAACAGAAAGTTGGTTCACCCTAAGATGAGATTCGTCGTTGAGGAGATTTGCGACGCTAAAACTTGGTGGGCAGATTCCAAACCCAGATAGGGTCTACGACACATAAGAGAATTGCTCAGAACTTTGAGACCTATTTAGAAGCTCAGATAGCTGCGGAATTAGGCCCGAACTCCTTAAAAAAAAAAAAAAAAAAAAAAAAAAAAAAAAAACTGGGGANTAGCGTACAAGTAGGTTTCTTATTGATTCTTTTTCTACTCACCCATTTTCCATTTTTTCAAGTATTCGTAGGTTGTCGGTTGAGGTGAAGGAACATTCAAGAGCTATGTAGTCACATATGGGAGTCGTTCGTGAGCGTCAACCTATCTTTATATTTGTGTTTTATATATTTCATTTTGTAATTATAATCCCAAGCTCATTTTTGCATTTGTAATAAATTTGAATAGCAGACCAGATTTCATTTTGTATTTAGTTGTAGTATTATTTGTATTTATTTACTTTAAATTTTATCAGATTTTCATATTATATTTTTATTTCACTTTTACTTTTATATTTTTAGTCACAATCTAAAATTAAAATCGTGACATATAACAATAAAAATAATTTCCTCAGTACAAATGATTTCCGTAAGAAATGGTATGCTTATTATATTCATTCTTCATCCTTGATATTTATACAAATGGCTTCTTCGTCTTTGCAGGAGGGAACATTTATGAATATAAACAAAATAATTTTTTTTTCTTTAAGCTCATCGACCGGTGTCCATTGTGTCAAATCGAGATCCTTGTTTCACCTCATAGTTTTAGAGAAGCGTCCTTTGATAGACCTAGAGTTCGCAACTAGAGTATGACATTTCACCTATAAACAGATGGACAAACTAAACATCTGAACCAGACCCTAGAGAATATGTTGTGAGTATGTATATTGGACTATGCAAGTAGCTGGGAAACTCACTTGAACCTCATGGAGTTCGTGTATGATAATAGTTATCAAGCGGCGATTGACATGACATCATTTGAGGCCCTGTATAAGAAAAAGTGTTGGTCCACGGTATGTTGGGATAAAGTTGGAGAGCACAAGTTCATGTTGGGTTTTATGTCATAAAACTCATGATTTGTAAACAAAAACATATTCTATTTTTCAATAAAGTTATTATTGATGTTTATTCGGTAAAGATTATTATTGAATAAAGTGAATTTTACGATTATTAATCTAAATCCACTAAACTAAGAACACTCTGACTATAATATGATTACTTGAACTATATGTAAAGACATAAGAGTGGATCAAGTTCAAGTATATAGTCAAAATGATCTATAGTATAAAGATAAAGCTGAGTACCTTGTCCTGGTAGGATCATTTACGGTTGAGACTGATTTTTTCATTCGATGACCTAGGTAACTCGTTCTTAATCCTAAGCTAACCATGAACTCTTGTTTATTCGAAATTATCCTTAGATTTGCATGAGTGAGAGTGGCTCGAGTTCGCCGACTCAATAAGCCTCTCATTTCAAGGGTAAGACTGGGTGAATAGCTGGGGACATAGGGTGCAAGATGAAATTCACTCCTACCCACTTTTAGGGATACTATGGAGACATAGGGTGCAAGATGAAATTCACTCCTACCCACTTTTAGGGATACTAGAGAGGTTATCCTAACTACTGACTCCAGGTCTTGAACAAGGGACCCCACCCTCTCATTGGTTTGAGAGGGATTCAGGTCAGTGGTTGGACCACAAACTAATTGTTCATTAGAGGATCAGTTGAACATAAGAAACAAGAAGTAACTTCAGGGGTAAAACGGTAAATTGACCCAGCTCTAGTTACGAACAACCTGTGAAGGATCAAGGATCAACTCACTAATCATGGTTATATCAAATCGGCAAAAATATATCTATAGTGAGGGGAGTGTAACTACTAGGCTAGAGTGGAGTGTCCTAGTAGTCAACGAATGTTGGTAGGATCAACTCACTAATCATGGTTATATCAAATGGGCAAAAATATATCTATAGTGAGGGGAGTGTAACTACTAGGCTAGAGTGGAGTGTCCTAGTAGTCAACGAATGTTGGTTAACAAGGTTAATGAGTTTAGCTAGTTAATCTCAGACCGTTGGAGCCCATGATCTATAGGTCCATTAGGTCGCCCTAGTAGCTCATTTCGGACTTAAACCATAGAACAATATGACAAGTTAGTTCGAAATGTTGGAATTCAAATTAGGGAATATGCGCTAAATATATACGATATATTTAACAACATTTTTGTTTTATTTACGCATTAAACAAAAAGGGAGAATCGAAGATATTTAAAAAGATTTAAATATTTTAATCAATATGTGTCGGAATTGATTGGGAATGACATTTGAATTAATGTTAAATATTAATTAAATTATTTTATTAATCATTTAATATTATTTTAATTTGAAATTAATCCAATCCCGTTCTAAGGCCGGAGAACAGTAGGGAAGACACTAGTGGTGGTTCGAAACCGGTTCGTAAGAAAAAAGGAATTTGAACTACAAAAGGTTAGTACTCAAACTCCTTGAGTTTTAATGCTTATGAACATGCTAGCTAATTTACTATAATTGATGTACTTAGAGTGCCTAAACTCCAAATTGCTTTGTGTTATAACAACACCATCAGTTCAATTGATGTACTTAGAGTGCCTAAACTCCAAATTGCTTTGTGTTATAACAACACCATCAGTTCAAGCTACTAACAAGGTTATCCAAAATATAAGAGTTAGGATCCATATGGCTTAAAGTAGGAAAAAGAGTCATGTCGATGTGTGATGAAGGATCTAGAGTTGGCTGTTAAGGATAAGGTTTTCCTAAAGGTAGCACTTAGGAAGGGCATCCTCTAATTTGGGTGAAGGCAAATTGAGTCCATGCTTCATTGGACCGTTTGAGATTTTAGGGCGAGTTGGGCAAATTTCTTACCGCTTGGCATTACCACTTACTCTTTTGGGAGCCACAATGTATTCCATGTGTCCATGCTACAACGATACATAACAGACCCGTCTCAAGTGATAGATTTTGAATCCCTACAACTAGACGAGAGTTTGAGTTATGAAGAGAAGTCCATGAAGATCTTGACTAGGGAAGTAAAAGTGGTATGAAGTCGAGCAATTGCATTTGTCAAGGTAAGAAAACCATTGGCGGAGCCCATTCCCCATAATCGCCACGAAACCCTCTTTTAGTGCATCCAGCCTGAGACCGTTGTTCTCCCCTTAATCAAGGCTCAACTCCTTCTATGGAGGCCTCGAACAAAATATACCCTTTGTTCAACATTTGAGAATTTTACTTTGATGTCATTGAACGCCCATGTCATTGAACTACCCGTAAATACCCAACTTTGATCATATATATCTTGTTATGATTCATGTGGGTTAATACGCAATGATTCTTCCATTCATGTTGGCGCTGTTCTTTTAGTTGAATAGAGAACTTGCTAGAAAATCGCTAAGAGAAATCATTTATGACGGCACGCTTCATTGTTATGAGATCTTTTGGAGATATCAAAAGCAAAATCATAAGAGGTTATGTTCAAAGTGGATAACATCATACCAATTTGGAGATCCGTGATTTCTAACATGGTATTAGAGTCATGCCCTCAACTTAGCCATATCAATAGAATTCTCAAATGTTGAACAAATAAGTTGTCAGTCTCGAAGGTGTACAAAAGTGACTCAAGTGTCAAACAAACAGTGTACTTTGTTTGAGGGCTCTAGAGAAGGAGTCGAGCTTCAATTAAGGGGAGACTCTATGGTATACTTTGTTCGAATAGAGGATTGTTAGGAGAGAAGTCTCACATTAGCTANCTCTATGGTGTACTTTGTTCGAATAGAGGATTGTTAGGAGAGGAGTCTCACATTAGCTAATTAAGGGGATGATCATGAGTTTATAAGTAACGAATACATCTCCATTGGTACAAGGGTCTTTGGATTGGAGAAACCAAAAGTAAAGCCGTAAGAACTTACGCTCAAAGTAGACAATATCATACCGGTGTGGTGTCTGTGATGCTAACTATACTACCATCGCTCCTCTTGGTTTTGGGTTGAGGAGGATGAATTGAAAGCATGAATATTATGTTTATACGTAGCAGAGTGAGGAAGCCTACCGACCGGGTTCAATGCATTCGCTTAGCCCATGACCTGGGTCAATTGTAACAGCCCAAACCCACCGCTAGTTATTGTTCTCTTTGGACTTTCCCTTTCAGGTTTAACCCACCGCTAGTTATTGTTCTTTTTGGACTTTCCCTTTCAGGTTTCCTCTCAAGGTTTTGAAACGCGTGTGCTAGGGAGAGGTTTTCACATCAAAAAAATATTTTGTTCCCCTTTCCAATCGACGTGGGATCTCACAATCCACCCCTTGGGCCGTTACAAATGGTATCAGAGTCAGACACCGGGTGATGTGTCAGCGACAACTCTGGGGCACCAAAGAATGAATTGTGAAATCCTACGTCGATTGGAGAGAGGAGGGGAGTGAAACATTTCTTATAAGATATGGAAACCTCTTACTAGCCGAAACATTTTAAAATCTTGAGGGGAAGTTCAAGAGATATGAGTTTGAGTTATTACATTAAATCTGCCACGGTAAATATGAAAACGTGTCTTGCAACGGCGAAAGATTGTCCATCTGGAACTGAACTTGTGTTCCAAATGGATTGTCCTCCGCCGAGAAAGAATCAATGTAACTAAACTCAAAGAAGTCAATATCTCCTCCTCTTCCTCCCGATTTGGGTCGACTTTGAACCTCCTTATCCCAGGTGACCTCGGGTGACGTCGCCGGATCCGAGCCACTGGAGGAGTCGGTGTGCATTATGGGCACCGAATAGGAAGTGTCCATTTGTACCATGTTGTTGTTGTTGGGCATGGTGGCACTAATATTTGGTTTCTCATCCTCTTCCTCAAAGTCATCCGTGGATTGGTAATGCTTCTCTATACATCCCTTCTTGTTGTATATACGACATAGCACCCATTCGTCCAGCTGCAAATTCATTAACCAATCACAAATCACTTTTAAAAAATGATTGATTGATTGATGGATGGGTGTTTCTTACTCTCAAGTTGTGTGTTTTGTTGGCAGCGGATCTGTCCACGTTTGCAAGGCGATACTCGTGCATGATCCAATTGGTCTTGACGCCCCTCGGAGCCTTTCCAGCGTAGAACACGAGTGCCTTCTTGATACCAAGAGTTTTGGGGCGGCCGATGGGCTTGTCGGCCCCAGTGGCCTTCCAGTAGCCAGTTCCGGCGGAACGGTTGGGACGGGAGCCATTCGGGTACTTACGGTCCCTAGGGGAA
This sequence comes from Cucurbita pepo subsp. pepo, assembly GCF_002806865.2. NCBI lineage: Eukaryota > Viridiplantae > Streptophyta > Magnoliopsida > Cucurbitales > Cucurbitaceae > Cucurbita > Cucurbita pepo. The sequence continues at coordinate 2,508,539 of NC_036653.1, forward strand.
AAGAAATACCACTCCTTTTCACCCGAGACGGTCAATTCTAAAAAATGAGAACGATGTAAAGTTAATCGTGAATATATACAAATATATTTAATGTCGATTGGACTTTCAATCTCACTTCTTTTCCTCGATCTATTCTACTAGAAAAGAAGGAAAGAATACCGGGAAGGAGCCACGGGTCGTATTTGTAAAGGTCAATCTCCGCGATAATGGGGGCGGGGACGGGGAGGGAGGAGCACTTTCTGCAGAGGTAGTGAAGGACTAGCTCCTCATCGGTGGGGTGAAATCTGAAGCCTGGAGGTAACTGCACCCCAGCTACGCTCATTTGGCGGCGGCGGCGAATCTGATCCGGTAGGGGTCTACTCCGATGAGCGGCGGCGGGGAATTGGGAAGTGGATGAGCTTGAGAGATGGGGAAGAATGAGAGAGGTATATATAGAAGAAGGAAACACGTGGAGGGGGGATGGGGGAGGGGGTGTGAGTCACTGCACACGTCAGCGGCATGGCTGGGGTCCTTGAATGTCGGCTTAGGATGTGTGGTCATAAAAGGAGGTTGACTGTCCATTAGATGGTCAGCGGGTGGACCCCAGCTTGCCATTTAAATAATAATAATAATAATAATAATAATAATAGTAATTTATTAATGAAATTACAGGTTAAGACATAAATATAATAATAATTATGGAAGTGAGGAGTGGTTGCTTGTATCCCAAGTAAAGGATTCAAACCCTAATAAACAAAACAAAACAACTTATTATTATTATTATTATTATTATTATTATGTATTATTATTATTTATTATTATTATTATTATTAGTATGTTGACTTTTGATGATGATTTTTTCCTTACATTTGATCCTCTTCTCTCTCTTATCATCCAACTTTCAACATTTGACAACGTTAAAAAGAACATAATTAAAATAAATTAGTTAAAGTTTTCAAGAGATTGAGAATAAAATTGGAAAATGACGCAATTATTAGAGAATATTTTTGAATTAAAATGGGACTAAATTAATAAAAATATTTTTAAAGATTCCTAAATTTTTAAAAATATTAAAAAATCAAAATACTTTTACGGTTAGTTTTACGGTTAGCTTTGTATGGAAAAAATATATGAAATTAACTTATAAGTTCCCTCGTTCCTTTTATCAAACATAATGATGTGAATTGTGCTTTAATAAGTTCTAGTATGCAACGTCAAGTAGTCTTGCTTTCTCGGTCCAAAAATTGCATTGTTGGAATTGGGTTGGAATGCCACGTGGCTCGAGATTCAGGAGTTTTCACTGTAGCCGAACACAGGGGGAAAGATCATTTATATCGATACTGACAAGATAATTTTTTCGGGCAATGGGTATATACGAAGAATTTCATTAGTTCTGTATCAACGATCTAACAAAAATATTTGTATGTAGCAAAAATCTTAGACTCACCCGAGTAAATGCAGTAAAAAAGGGCAAACTAACGATGATGCTGCTACAGTTAATTCAATTAACGAAGGGGGAGTGCTATTAGAAATCCACCATTTTTTTTTTTTTAACAATATATGGAAGTCATTTGAATATCGTAAAGATTAGCATATATAACACAAAATTTCTCCGCCGATTCTCTGTAATCGAGAAGCTCGGTCTGTCATTATACCCTGAGAAGTAGAAAAAGTTGCAATAATGTCATTCCGCCTAAAATTCTTGGAATTCGTCGATAGTTAATATTCCATCGTACGCTACAGCCATCAGCCTCCACACAAGAAAAAGAAAAAAAAACATCGGAGTGGAAAAAGATTGCTCTTTTGTTTTGTCTTGTTTCTCTTTTTTTAAGGTGAGGACGCCATGCAGATATTCCCTTCCTCTGTGGCTCACCTTCAATCCGCCGCCGTTTCCTAAAGAGAAAATAAGTGGTTGTGGCAACTGGGTTCATGCATCTCACCTTAAAGGGTCGCCATCAATGTGGGAGCAAAAAGCAAACATCCAGATGAAACTATAACATGTTTTGCTGCTTTCCGGGAACCTTCTTACTTTCTCCCTTTCCAACCACCCCTCAATTTAGACTCCAATCTAATAATTGTGGACCCTGTTGTCGGATCTGTGCGTTAGCGAAGCACTGTAGTAGCTCTGAAGCTCTATTTACTACAATGTGAGCCAAGGTAAACTCGAAAGAGAAGACCCTAAAGCCACTATGATTTAGGCTCTCACTCACGTTGCCTGTCCTAAAGAACTCTATTACACTGCTCGTCCTATTAGCTAGCCAACACTAATTAACCAAGGTCATTCATTAATTTCAGCCTGTCTCGAATTCTATATTGTACGATAATACCCGCTAATGATATATATCTGTTTCCTCAGGAACCAAATCTAGATGCACGAAGAATGATATATATCTCTAGTCAACTCACAAATCTCTTATTTCTTGCCAAAGACAATTGCACAACAATTTGCTCATTTCTTGAATGAGACTGAAACCTTCTTTCTTCGATTAGGGAATAGCTATTATAAGTTTCAAACTAGTGGGACTTGGGCTCATTGTGTAATAGCCCAAACCCAACCTCACCGCTAGCCGATACTGTTTCTTTGAGTTTTCCCTTTCAAGCTTCCCCTCAAGATTTTTTTAATTCATATACTAGGAGAGGTTTCCACACCCTTATAAACAGTGTTTCGTTCTCCTCTCCAATTGATGTGGGACCCCCCAATCCACCCTTTTGGGGCCCAACGTCCTTGTTGGCACACCACCTCGTATCCACCCTTTTTGGGGCCCAATGTCCTTGTTGGTACACCACCTCGTTCCCACCCCCTTTGGGGCTCAGCCTCCTCCCTAGAAAATCGCCTGGTGTCTGGTATTGATACTACTTGTAACAGCCCAAACCCATCGCTAACAGATATTGTCTTCTTTGGACTTTTTCTTTCGATATTGTCTTCTTTTGACTTTTTCTTTCAAGCTTCCCCTTAAGGTTTTTTAACACGCATATGCTAAGAAGAGGTTTCCACACCCTTATAAAGTGTGTTTATTTCTTCTCCGCAAACGATAAGGGATCTTACACATTTGGACTGTGAAGTGAAGCCTAAGTCAACAATCCCACATTAGGACCAAACTCAATAAATCCTTCTCCTAGATTACCTATGCTAGTTTCAGATATCCCATTTTCTAACCTCAGTTTTCTATCTTTTCTATATGGAATCATTCCCAATTTGAGTATCCATCCATGAAGGAATCACTTCTAATAGAAGAACTGAATACCTGCATGCCAAATACGTCGGAGTCGAAGCCTCCTTTTCGGGAACCCTTTTCAGGAACTGAGTACCTACATGTTTTCGTTAGTGTACTCTTTCAAATGGTTAATAATCCTACAGCTCAAACCATAAGGGAGAAACTCAAAGACAACTCTAAAGTCTAAACAATCAATCATAGAATGGTAAAAAAACAGCGCATTTCAGGAGCTCTTAAATATCATTAGTTCTCGTCTTGAGAACAACAATTTTAACCAGAGATTCACCACATAGTATCATTCTTTTCTTACCATAACCTTTTCCTTTTCCTTTTCCTTTCTACCATAAAGACAATTATGAATTCTTACAAAATTTTTACCGTCCAATCATCTGTAATCAACAAGTTGGGCTTCCGAAGTGTAAGAACGGATATGTGTCGCCCTGTCAGGAAGTGCAGTGGACCAAGTTCGATATCAACCTTTCTATTTTCTGGCTCAACTATAGCAGATTTTGATCCACTATGTCCAAGAACTATAATCCTCTCAATAACACAGTTGGAAGAAAACTTGATGCTACTAGAATCAATAGGTCCCACGTTCAATGATGTAAGCTTGTCCCCTGAGAACACGAATCGGCGATGGATGTATGCGCCTTGCTTAAATTCGAAGCTTTTACCGTCATCAATGTAAAGCTCGCCTTCTGCTGCTTGTGAACTATTAAGAGCTACCACCTATGAACGACACGAAAATATTAAACCACCGAACCTGATATTAGTCCAGTAAAAAGAATGAAAAGGGAAGATTTGAGTATTGCATAATTTGTTGAAGAGTGCCTCCCGGTAAGGTAACAAATACATACCAAAGTGTAGGGGTCATCCACCATCTGTGTAGAGCTCCGGCGAAAGCGGTCTTTGCGGGGCAGTATCGTTCCAGCTTTTTGGAAAGCAGGGATGCTTTCTTCAGAAACCTTTAGCCGGTGGGTGATGCCACCCCTATACATAGTTCCAGTTCTAAAATCAAACCAAGACTGTTCGCCAGGCAAATACACCGACACTGTTTTAGCTGCCTACAAGTGTAACCAAATCATGATATTGAATAAGAAATCAACAATCAACGAAAATAAAATTCAAATAAAGTAAAAGACTAATAAAACTAAAGAAAAGGGGATATTATAAGTTATAAAATGTTAAATAAAAACTAAAATCTAAATAAATTTCACTCGAACTCCTAATATGACATCTTAACTTCTCAAGTTAAGGAAATCATTTGGATTGGTCCCTGAAATCAACCCCTCCATCACGGATGAGTTACAGTTTCGATCGGATTGCGAGGAAGTTTTCCTTGTTAGTTGGCTCGTTTTGTTGTATTATTTGTCAAGAGAGCTAAGGAAGATCTAAATCACATTCTTTGAAGAGGTGAATTTGCAAGATCCTTTTAGAATTCTTTCTTTCAAACATCCATCTCTTGTTAGCTCGTCGTAGGGACACTAAGGATATAATTGGGGAGTTCCTCTTCCATCTGGTTTTTTGTGAGAAGAGTTGTTTCTTATGACATGATGGGGTGTGTGTTATTTTGTGGGATCATTGGGGAGAGAAAAATAATAGAATAAGACTCATATCAAGTTTCAAGTCAGATGTTCCAAGAGTCCTCATCTCAATCATTAAGAATCCGTAAGTGTTTTTTTTTCTTTTTTTTTTTTCCTTTCACGATTTTGTTGTTAAAGGAATTACCTTGGTATATATTCCTTGCACTAAAAGAGCATTCCCCACCATAAAAGCGTCATCATTTCTGAATGTAACTTCATCAGATGGAAATTCCATCCACAATGGACGTAAAATAGGAATACCACTTGTATTTGCTTCTCGAAATAGGGTATAGAAATAAGGTAGCAACATGTACCGAACACGTATAGCATCTCTCATCAATTCTGTATTTCGTTCCCTGTAATAATGCAAGACAAATAACACAAAGTTGTCAATCACAAAACCATTATTTCTATCACTACTATCCAGCAGTCAACAGGCCACTTAATTATGATTTTTTTTTATACGAAAAAGGAGGTCCCTTAATTATGTGACATAAGCTAAAATTTGACAGGTAGGAAGTACATGATATCCTACCCGAATAACCAAGGTTCTCTCCTTTTGGCGTCGTGGTGAGCATGGCCTCTAAAGAAGGGATAAAAGGCACCTAGCTGATACCAACGCACTAACAGCTCAGTCTCAGGATTTCCAAAATAACCACCAACATCGGCACCTGTTGAAACAACTTAGCCATAACTATCAAAACAATATGACTGATAGTTCCAACCTCCAAGAAAGGGGATCCATACCGGAGAATGACAATCCAGTAAGGCCAAGAGCCAAAACCATCGGAACAGAAACCCTGAGATGATCCCAATCAGCTGTGTTATCCCCCGTCCATACTGCTCCATATCTTTGGCTTCCAGCAAAAAGTGCTCGCGAGAGCACAAAAGGCCTATCCTTTCCATCACCCCGCTTAACTAGCCCCTCTGCAGTAGCCATCTGAAAGTAGTATCCATAGACATTGTGTAATTCTCGATGTTCTACACCTCCTTGATGTAGAGAATTTCGAGGCATTGTAACCTAGATAGAGACATCAGTCAACAAATTTGATAATATTACAGCAGAAGAACACAACTTGTTCTTAACTACTTTTTTTCAATACAAAGCAATATGTGATCTGATATGATAAATGAACCATAAATAGCTAAGAAGGTAAATGGTCTAAATACTGAGAAACACATTACAAGGAAGAAGTCCTTATCGAATATGAACTTGAAGAAAATAACCTGATGATATAAGATTACAATGCCAGAAATAAGAGTTCTCAAAACTGACTTAAGTTTTCAACAATATCGTGAAAAACATTATCCTCACACTTGAACGAAGTGCAAAAAGGAAAACCCAAATTGAAGAGTTAAAAATGACATTCTACTTATAAAAAAAGCAACTTTCTACTTAGAAGCCCACCAACGAACGTGCCAACTCATGAAGGAAGCAATATCTGTAGAGAAAAAGCCAGAAAACTTCCATACTTCGAAGGTAAAAGCAGTAGCATAAACTGCTGCCAAAAATACAATCAGCGCTTAAAAGGAACCAACGACATGGCAAGGTTACTTCCCATCTCATCAAGCTATAATATTGAAATTTGAGTTTTTGGAAATTAGGTTGAACATTATGCTATATTTTTTTGTCATGAAATATTATTGGATTTATTAGGATGTTTTAGGATAACTGAAAATAATCTTTAAAAAATTCTTTGAAATGAATATTATATATATAGGGAAAATTTCTTGCGGAGAACTCGATCCTTGAAAAAATAAATGGATAATTTTGCAGGGATGGAAATCAAAATAAAAGGTGGGGACGGGGATGGGGAGGGCTTCCCGTCCCCACCCACCCCATAGACATCTCTATTCCTAACCATTTTCTTACATTTTTTAGTATGAATTCCCAATCAACCATATTATAGAGATCAATTTTCAGCACCTATATCCTCAAAGTTTCCAGTTCCTACATTCTTCCACAGCTTCATTTGCAACTAGAATAGGATCAATAATTGGTCCCCCTTCAATAAAAGCATTTAGACTTGCTGATATTGTAGAATTTAATATCCATTTAAATCTTTCTGCTATACTTTTAACCATAATCATATCAATACTAATGCGCCTAAAATCTCACTTTCGCTGCATTCTCTTGTATTTACTTTTGGTTTTGAATATATTATATTTTCTAAATCCTTAAGCCAAGCCCTTCATAGCTGAGCCGTGAGATCCCACATCGGTTGGAGAGGGGAACGAAGCATTCTTTATAAGGGTGTGGAAACATTCCCCTAGCAAATGCGTTTTAAAAACCTTGAGGGGAAGTTCGAAAGGGAAAGCCCAAAGAGGACAATATATGCTAGCGGTAGCTTGGGCTGTTGCAAATAATATCAGAGCCAAACACCGAGTAGTTTGCCAACGAGAATGCTGAGCCTCGAAGGGGGTGGACACCGGACGGTGTGCCAGCGAGGACGCTGGGGTGGATTGTGCGATTTCACATCGGTCGGAGACCATTTTAGAAACCTTAAGGGAAAGTCCAAAAAGAGCAATATCGGCTAGCTAGCAGACCATTTTAGAAACCTTAAGGGAAAGTCCAAAAAGGACAATAGCGGCTAGCGGTGGGTTTGGGCTGTTACATGAGCATTTGATGTGAGTACATAAAGGCATCCCAGTGATGGATACTCTGTGTACATTTAAGGAATCGGGCATGCAAGACACAATGGTAAACAAAATACGAAGCAAAAAAAATGCGCCCAAAAACATTTTAGACCCAAGGAATAAAAGTAGACAGTTGAGTAAAATACCTCTGGACCATTGAAAACAGAAGGCTCATTCATATCATTCCATATATACAAGGAAGGAGTCGAACCAACATAGTTTTCAAAAGAAAACTTGTCTCCCCACCATGCCCTGATCTGTGGACTTAACATGTCTAGGTAGGATGATGAACCTGGCCAGCACCACCCATCATAATCATTTCCAGTAGCATCCTTGACATAATATCCCATCTTTGTTGCTTCCTTATGCAATGGAAAATAACCGTCCCGCTTAATATGAGGATCCACTATGGTAACCATGTGCCTTCCTTTGGCAGCCAACTTCCTCTGCATCTCTTCCGGATGGGGAAAAAGCTCACTGTCCCATGTAAAATACCTTCTTCCATCTGTGTGATCGATATCAAGCACCAACACATCGTAGGGAATATCATGTTCATCAAATTTAGAATCCACATTCGCAACATCCTCTTCATTCCTATAATTCCACCTAGATTGATGATATGCTGTTGCAAAGAGCTGGGGCATTGCTGTAGTCCCCGTCACACTTGTGTACTGCCGAACAACATCCTTAGGCTCTGGACCTACAAAGAAGAAAGTATCCACAATGCCCGCCTCACTCATCCAAAAACTATCAATCCTACCTTGAGATGAAGGAAGAGAAATCCCTGATTCAGCATCCCAGCCAGATCCAAGAACATCAACTTGCATTTCAGCAGCATTCAACCAAAAAAACCCAGAAGTTCCCCGCAATTTACCGTGTGAAATCATGAAAGGGACTGACCCGTAAATCCCAAACGGAGAATCATGAACATACTCGAAAACATCCAAATTAAACAGCCTATAAGGTTCCGACTCCTCGACGCCGGGTCCTCTGGTGGGCTTAAGAGCGAGACTAGTTGCACGCTCCGGTATTCCATAAACATAATCAGCATCATAAAACGAAACGTCGAAACTAATCGATTGGGGACCGTACGGCCTGGTATCAATATGTCCTCTAAACTTCTCCTCCCAGTTCTCGCCTTCTTTTTTAACCCTCAATTGCTCAAAATCGAATAAACCATTTGAATTCAAAGATAAAACGCGCTTACCTGACTTCTCACGCACGAAAACCTCAAAAGGATCTTGCCGAAGCACTGCCTCATAACCATCGGACAAGTACACAATCGAAGACGGCCTCAAATCGGAGCCAATCGTCTCAGTTGAAAATCGCTGCAACCAAAGCTTATTGCTCAAAAACTCATCGAGAATCACATCCGGCACCTCGAATCGCTTTTTGGGAGGATCTAAAGAAGGATCCTCGTCGATCCTGAGGCGCAGAACGCCGCCTTGATGCACAGAAAGCGCGAGTAACAAGGGCTTGGATGGATGATCTGGGTTCTGATTCCTGGGAAGGAGCACGGCAGTGAGGTCCCCATCACTAATAGAAACATCATGAGCTACAAGGGAACACGATCCAGGCTTAAAGGCGCGGGCTCGCTTGCAGAAGGGAATCTGGTTACAGCTCCTGAACTCGTCCTTCTTCCATGGGAGGACGAAGGTGAAATGCAGAGGCAAGAGGAGTAGAAGGAGAAGGTAGGAAACTCCCATGGTGGCTTCGATGAGGCACTGATCATAATGGTTTGAAAAATGTTTTATTTATTCATTTAATATTTTTTTAGTGAATTTTTTTTATATTAGTCTAAATTTAACATATTATTTTAGTTATTCGTATATTTATATTTATAATTTATATTATTTTAAGTTGAATATTTTATTTACTCTAAATTATTTAATAAAATATTTAAATTTAAATCTATTTTGGATTAAAAACAGGTCTATAAATAAAAATAAATAAATAAATAAATTAGAAAGATATATGATAATAAATGGAACTAAAAATTGAACCCTAAATTTAAAGATAATTAAAACCAATTAAAATAAAAAGGAAACTTAACTAACACATAAGAATTCATTTAAAATTATAACTAAATTCTAAAACTAAAATTGAAATAAATAAATAAATAATATATATATATATATATTTTAAGCTGGTTTTTTGCAAAATAAAAATTAAAAATTATACCTTTAATTGTCTTACCTTAACGGTAAAATCATAATTTTAACCATTTTACCTGTTTTTCTGTGTACGTACATTAAATTATAGACTTATAACTCTCGTGAGACTAAAATTTGGTCCGATTTTTGTTAAATGACTATTAGTGGCTTTTTGTTTGTGTTTCGATGTTGCTCCGAGAAGCCATAGGAAACAGTATTAAGGCTTAAATTTTGAAGAAAAAAGAGTAACTTGAAATTGAAACCCTAATTTAAAAATTGTAATTGAGTCATTTAAAGTATTCGTTGAAGAAACTGAGCTGCGATTAATATTTTTTCAAATCGAAAATTATTCGATCATTTGTTGTCTCTGCTCTAATACTCGTATATTGTCCTTATCATCTCTTTCAACGTTTGAATTTGTTCCAACCACTTTTAGAGCAGCATATGATAAATAGACATGAAAACATATATTTTGGAGAGGATAACTAAACATTTTCTATAAGGGTGTAGAAATCTTAGACGCATTTTAAAACGTTGAGGGAAAGCCCAGAGAGGATAATATATACTAGTGGTGAGCTTGAACGGTTACAAATGGAATCAGAACCAGACATTGGATGATGGGCTAGCAAGGACGTTGGACCCCAAAAGGAGGTGGATTGTGAGATCCCACGTAGGTTGGAGAGGGGAACAAAATATTTCTTATAAGGGCATAGAAATCTCTCTCATAGACACGTTTTAAAACCTTGAGGAAAAGTGCAAAAAGGACAATATTCACTAACAGTGAGGTTTGACTATTACAGATTTCTTATACTCAGATGAAAAAAGTTGAGACAGTTCAAAACTCCTAGCCACCCAAATTTTTTTTTATACAAATATACCGTTTTGTAAAAATGAAAACAATTTGCGAAATAAAGGCAAAGAGATAGACCTAGTGATAATGTAAAACTGTTACCGTCTCTTCAACTCAGCTATCGAAATTCGTGGTTGCTCCTACCATCTTCTTCAAGAAGATTAGAATATATTCTTTATAAAGGTAAAAAAAAGTATATAGTAAAAGAGATAGACTTAGTGAAAAGTGTAAAAGTGCTACCGTCTCTTCAACTCAGCTATCAGAATTTGTGGTTGCCGCTACCATCTTCTTCAAGAAGATTAGAATATGTTCTTTAAAGTGATTGTTCTTATCACACGTGTTTCCACTCCTCGCCCTAAAGATCCTTTATTGTTGCCAAGGGCTTTAGCTTCGACACTGCTGCCAACGACGATTAGAACACTAACTTAGAGATGAAAAAGATAAAAATGTCTTCTTCTTCTCAAAAGTTAAAATATTCACTGCTAAATTTTATTGTATCATTAAAATCATAGTCAAGTTTGAGATGTCTGCGAATGCTATGTTTAAGAATAAGGTGCGTGACAATCAAATATCTATATAAAAAATATTATCAAATTTCATATAAATAAATTATATTATTTAATATTAGATAATTAAGGGTTGTCAAAATAAGTTTTAATAAATAAGTAGTTTATTTATTTAATAATTTTTTTTGGTCAAAATAAATAAATTATTATTGATTTATTATAAATAATTTAATAAATTAAAGTTAAATTTATTCAAATAAAATAAATTGAGAGATAAAATGTTATCATAAATGAATAATAATATTTTTAATTCTTGTAACTACTTCTATCAATTTTATTACCTTAATTAACTTTAGATAATTAATTGAGGTTAGTTAGTTTTTTTATTAAATTAAATTAATAAGTATATTATAAATAATATATCATTTTAGGGTTTTGAATTTATTTAATAGTAAATATTAATAAATATTCTTAAATAAATAATTTATAATTAAAAATAATTAGTAGAACAATCGAATTAAAAAAAAATAATGGTATGTATTATATAACAATGTAAAAGAATTGAGAAAAATAAATAAGTGGAAGAAAATTATACAAAAAAAAAAAAAAATTGTGTTTTCTCGGGCAATAAATTAATTCCCCTACCCCGAACATGCCCATATCAATTTCTTCCTCAATTTCGTTTCTCAACCCTACGAAACAAACGATTTATAATTGCTAAAAGTCACTCTAAACGTAATTTGAATTATAATCGCTTAATGTTTACAATTACTTTATCATTAGTTTCGACCAAATTGTTCTTAGCCTCTCAAAATGCACACGAGTTTAATGCATATACATTTGCAACCATGCATATTAGTTAATCTCAATATCAATTAGTGCGTTAAAACATTAAAACTATGATCAAAGATTACAACGGCGGTTTAGAAAATACAATTTTTAAAATTTTTAAAACATTAAAACTATGATCAAAGACTATGATAGCTATTTATTAGAAACATTTAGTTTTACCAAATTAATGTTATTTTTATTTTCTCAATCATTAAGAAATGAACGTTGTAGTTTATGTATCTATGAGCTATCTTTAGGGCTTAGTTACTTTTAGTATTTGATATATTTTTATAGATATAAACCCATAAGAACAGCCAAAATCTCGTGCAAAGATAGCGTCGAGACACCACAATTAGGGAATGCAAGGCACTCGTGTGCTCGTGCTGAGAAGCACTTGTTCTATTCATGTTTTCATGCGTTTCGCCAAATTTAAATGTATTATATTCTAGTAATTTTATATTTAAATGAATAATTATTTTTTAATAGTATGTTTATCGTCACCAATTTAACTTCTAATTGTAATTCTTATTTCAAAACCTAGACCCGAAACATCATACTTATTAAGCTCACTTGAAGATTTGAATACCTAACCTCTTAGAGCGCACGACACTTTAAAAGCTTAACGAAAACACTAATTTACCTATCATCGATACTTTAGGAACCTGTGGATTATGAACTTACCAAAAAAAAAAAGAACCAAAACAGTATTGATCATTTTTTACGTACTAAAATATGAAAAAATGAGGCAAAAGAAGAGGCAGGGCAGGCAGGTTTAAGCCCAATTTAGTGTTATTGTTACAAATGGTACGTACCTATGCCTAGTGTTCTTCAGTTGAAGCTGTGGTGGGTTGGTTATTCTTTCCCTAAAACTGATTCAAGGAGAGCAGCCTCCTCTTCCTGCAGACATAACATAACAGAACAAAACAAGCCATTACATTATAAACATCTCTATTTTTACTAAACCACACATTTCACGTACCACCAGTGCGTTAAATTCAGTCTCTTCGTCTATGGCACTGATAGTTGCTGGGTCCTCCAAGAGCTCCTGTTTTCCAACAATATTCAGAATACATCCCACATCGATTGGGGAAGAGAGCGAAACATTCTTTATAAGAGTGTGGAAACCTCTCCCTAGCATACGTGTTTTAAAAACCTTGAGGGAAAGCCCGTAAGAGAAAGCCTAAGGAGAACAATATCTGCAAGCGGTGGGCTTGAGCCATTACAGTTGGTATCATAGCCAGACACCAAGCAATGTGCCAGCAAGGAGGCTGAGCCCCGAAGGGGGGTGGACACGAGGCAGTGTGCCAGCAAGGAAGCTGGGTCCCGAATGGGGGTGGATTGAGAGGGTCCCACATTGATTGGAGAAGGGAATGAGTGTCAGCGAGGATGCTGGGCCCCGAAAAGGCGTGGGGTGGATTGTGAAATCCCACATCGGTTGAGAAGCAAAACTAAACATTCTTTATAAGGGTGTGGAAACCTCTTCTTGGCAGAGTCGTTTTAAAAACCTTGAAGGGAGGCCCGAAAAGAAAAGCCCAAAGAGGACAATATCCGCTAGTCCCACCTATACATATCTGATACGTATGATCCCCAAATTCATTATAAATCTATTCATTTCTTAAACTTTGCATGAAAGACCGAAAGCCAAAATGCAGGATAAGAATCAGCCAACCTCAAAGCTACTCTTCCACCAGTCAGAATGACAGAAATCATTGTGTTTTTTCTTCTTCGTAAAGATGTTTAAAGCACACCGACCATATGCACTAGTTTTCAAGGCTACAGAATACGACCAGACAAGGAAGTGTTCATAAAACGTATGAAATAACTTACATCATCAGCAATTGTAAGTTGTCCAAGCTTGTCCTGCATAAACAAATGGGTTGATACACTTGATTAGTCATCGCTCAATAGATGCAGCAGCAGCCGCCTAACACCATTTGATTTGGAAAAACGATACCAAGCACCACGCATTTAGCATCATAGTGTTTAAAGGGAGATTCTAACAAAAACAACACTGCTTTAATTGGAGTACAATATGGCATAGTTATAGCTAATTCATAGGTACCTTCGTAGCAACAAAAAGAAGCGGATCAGATGGCGTATAAATCATGTAATGTGCTCCATCCTGCACCCCACAAAAAGAGTACAGTAACCACGCATTAAAATCACATATTTCAACAATATGAAACAGAGAAGACCTGCTCAGGATCTTCAGCTATCTAGAGAAATAATGTTCCCACTTCCATAGAATGATTCAGTCATAATTTTATATATCAAAAGGAAAGTGAAAAAAATATTGCAAGATGCATTTTGTAGAATAAAGGAACTAGTAAGAAGTGAATATAATAAGCTGACAACTGGAAATCGAAATCGTGAGAATATACCACAATCAAGCAACGAAAAGTTGAATCAACTATCAACTAACAAGTAACATAATGGTACTGCAACCACAAATGTATGCTCTGTTCTTGGAATATGTTTGTTTACCAGTACTTGAAAAATAATTATGGATTAGAACATTGTTATTACGAAGGTTAAAAAATGTTTCTCAAGCATCATCTTCAGTTTTTATTTATACAAATGCTCTAATCCTTAGAAGCCAGGTTAAAATATAAAAGCAAGATGAAACTTCAAATAGTATGTGTAACAGCCCAAGTGGCTGCTAGCAGATATTGTCCTTTTTGAGCTTTCCCTTTCGGACTTCCCCTCAAGGTTTTAAAACGCACTTGCTAGGGAGAGGTTTCCACACCCTTATAAAGAATGCTTCGTTCCCCTCTCCAACCGATGTGGGATCTCACAACCCACCCCCCTTGGAGGGCCAGCGTCCTTGTTGGCACACCGCCCGATGTCTGACTCTGATATCATTTGTAACAGCCCAAGTCCACCGTTAGCAAGTATTATCCTCTTTGGGTTCCCTTTCGGGCTTCTCCTCAAGGTTTTAAAACGCGTCTACTAGGGAGAGGTTTCCACACCGTTATAAAGAATGCTTCGTTTCCCTCTCCAACCGATGTGGGATCTCACAGTAGGAATGAAAATAAGAACCCATATTAGAAAGAAAGAAGTTATTGTACACTACTCTCCCTGTTTTATGAAATGCCATTATTTGATGCTTCGGTAACAATTTAAACATATTCTAAAATAAGGAAACAAAAACATAAACATAGACTACAAAAAAGAGAGGCTTAAAGCTTCCAAGTAGAAGAAAGGCATCCAAGAAAAGTCTAAGCTCATTATTATCATTAAATCCTTAAATTTGACATTACCATATCAAAGCAAGTGATCTCTACACCCTCATTAGGCAAGCCATCTACATCTACATCTTGTCCATCATCTGCAAAAGAATGAACATACAGCGTTAAAATGTAGTCCCGCATCTCTTGTTTTTACATATAAAACAGTCAGAAGCAACGAAACGTATTACCTAAGTATCAATATATGTATGTCTGCGCACATGAGCAGATACTTCTACTATTGAACATTGGTGTGTCTAAATAAATACATCAAAGGGAGCTCTGTATTTAACAGTCTCCCAAATATCCTCTTCCCAAGAAGAATTGTGAAATGTTCATTAGTTTCTTTCCAGCCAAACTTCCCTAAAAGGTGCTTTATAGCACGATCCTGCCCCTTGTTTTGTTTTGGAAAGGCTAACCTGTGTGTAACTGATCTAGTCGTAGTACTGACATCGAGACACTGGAAGAGGTCTAATCTATCTATCCAAGAGATACCACCAAAGACAATGGGTAACAAAGCAACGGAGACGCACATGATTCTATGTCTCCCATTATCTGTCACAGGAGCTTAATTGGGGGAGAGAAAGCAATTAAGAATTTTCTTATTGGGTGATATTTGCAATAATCATCTGTAATGCTACCAAAAGCCAGATTTCCTAGAAAAAACAATGACTAGATACTATGGAGACCACCACCATCCACCATACAGCAGCCAAACTAGCAAATCCATCAGCTTCTGGCTATGATAATATGTAATAATGGTGTAAGCTTCTTAATCTCCCCATCTTTCCAGAGGTTTTGACCAAGATCAATAAAACCGCGACTTAACCAGAACCCCACAGAGGAGTTCAAGAGACATTCTCTCCTAATTTCAAGTACACCTAGAGAAATCCACCTTTAGAAGCTGTAATAAAATTTGAAACACCCTCTCTTCCTCTTTTATGTGTCTTCGCCAGATGTTCAAGCTCTTCTCCAGGCCTTCTACACTGACAGCTCAACAACACCAAGTAAACTTGGGAATATGCCTTCCAAAGAAGGTTAGACGGAAACAATGTCTTCAGATATAATTGGAGAGCTAGCGAAATACAAGGCCTGGTTGTTCCTAAACCAATAAATTTGGGAAGCTAAAAACCCAATCTAAAGTAAACTCTGTAGGATAGATTGTACTGGGATATATCCCAGATAAAGGTGTAAGCAACACTAATTTTTCTTTTTATTTTTTTAGAAACTGGGCTTCCATTGAGAAAATTGAAAGAATATACAAGTGCATACAAAAAGGAGACCCAAAACACAACCTACAAGAATGGGACTTCAATCCAACACAAACCAAGATAATGATTACACAAAGGCCTAGTGACCCACGCCCACAATGAAGCATTAAATTGCACCAACTCCCAAACCTAGTCTCATGACCTCTCCACCCCTCTAAAGAATCTATTGTTTCTCCTGAGACAAATGCCCCTACCAAAGAGCAAAAAAAAACAAAAAACAAAAAATTGAGAACACCTTCTCAATCATAGTATAACCGTCGACAATTCCACGCAAAACGTAAACTGAAAGAGTTTAACCACTACGGCCAAAGAGTGAACGTACTGACATCCCCACAATAAGTGATGCAAGTCCTCTAACTAACACCTACAAAGCATGCACCACTGTGGGAGCAACACGAAGGAAGAGTGTCATTGAACAAGATCCATAGTGTTGACTCTCCCATAACTTGCCATACAAAAAAGAAAAAAAGTTCCTATGGATTTTAATCTTCTAGAGAATGGAGAAACCAGCGATAGACTAGGACGGAAGAGCAGATAACAAGCAAAAGAAAGAACTACAAGTGAAGCCCCCAAAAGAATCCAAAGTCCAGAGTGACGATGGTTAACACCCCCCACTCAAGAGGAGCGTCACTGTCAGAAGAGTCGAAGCATCGTTGCTGTTTGTCAGAAACAGTTGTGCATGAGCCACACGCATTTCCGATCAAATCTGTCTCCTCACCATGCGGTGACACATGAAGGATCATGGGCTGTCCAAATAAGCTTATGTCGATTGGGTTTGTTTCAAGATGTGTTCTTCAGCTTATATGTGTGATTGGATTCAATAAAATCCCTTGGGTTTGAATTGGGTTGTGCTACTTTTGTCGTGGTTATGGAAATATTTGTGGTT
This sequence comes from Cucurbita pepo subsp. pepo, assembly GCF_002806865.2. NCBI lineage: Eukaryota > Viridiplantae > Streptophyta > Magnoliopsida > Cucurbitales > Cucurbitaceae > Cucurbita > Cucurbita pepo. The sequence goes on from NC_036653.1 coordinate 2,525,677, forward strand.
CGGTTTCATTTTTTTCTCTCTTTTCAGGTTTATCTTTAGTTTGTGTCAACTATAGATAAGATGAAACATAAAATGGTATCTAATGTTGTTCATCTTACTTCCAACATCCTATGAGTTTATCTATTTATCTATGAGATTATCTCTTCAACATCCTCTCGTACTCCATCCATTACTCAAGTATACTCCAGGCGGCCACCACAGCAACCTTCAAACAAATGTCCTATACCAATAGATTCTTCAACATCTAATCCAAGGCCCTAGTGATGTGCTTCCCACTGCCCTTCTTAAAGATAAACGCATGTGTACTTACCATATTTCTTTGTTTGTTTCTTATTACCAATAGTCATCGCCCATATTTCTTTGTTTGTTTCTTATCACCAATTGTCATCGCCCACATATTCTTTCATTACATCCCTTGATTCTACATCTATCCTTAACATTGTTCATGAAACTTTTTCTCATCTTGGTTGGCTTAATGCAATGATTGAGGAGATAAATGCTTTACATGATAATGGTACTTGGGATTTAGTTTCTCCTCTTGCAAGAAAATAAAGAAATTGGGCGTAAATGGGTGTTTGCAATCAACGTTAACCCCAACGGATCAATGGCTTGTCTTGTCTTGTTGCGAAAGGTTATGCTCAAATCTATGGGATTGATTATTTTGATACAATCTCTCCAGTTGCTAAATTAACTTCTATCTATTTCTTTCCATGGTTACTACTCAATCTTGGACTTTGCATCAACTTGATATTAAGAAAGCTTTTCTAAATGGTGAGCTTTCGGAGGAATTTCAAATGGAGCAACCACCTAGATTTGTGGCGACAATCATTGTATGGATTGGAACAGAGTCCACGGATGTGGTTTGGTAATTTTAGTCAAGCAGATCAACAATTTAGTGTGAAGAGAAGTACATATGATCATTTTGTTTTCTATCAATGAGCTGAGAATAATGTTACCCAGCTTGTTGTTACATTGATGATATTGTTATAGGAATGATGCAATCATGTATTCCCTTAAGATTTTCCTTTAAGGTCAGCTTCATATTAAAGATCTAAGAACACAGAAGAATGTTTAGGGCATTGAAGTCATAAGAAGCAAGAAAGTTATTTTCTTGTCACAATGGAAATATGTACTTGATTTGTTATCAGAGACAGAAAAACTAGGAGTCAAACCATATAGTAGTCCGATGATTACCAAACCTGCAACTCGCCAAAGGAGAACTTTTTAAGATATTGGGAGATATAGAAGATTGGTTGGAAAGTTGGAACTATCAAACAGTGACACAACCGGACCCAGATTCCAAAACACTTGGTGGATCCATTAAATTGAAGTCATGCTACCTTTTCTCTGATCCATTAAAATTGAAGAGACATGCTAGAGATCACCATAAAATGACTCTTCAGCAATCACTAATACTTCATTTTTGTGAAAAGCTAACAGAAGGGCCGTTTTGAAGCAAATTTAAATGTAAGGATAAAAGTGTAACATTTGAAAGTTCAAGAGTAAGTGAAAACCAGCTCTAAAGTTCAAGGCATTTTGAATAATTTAACCTAAAAATGGTCGCTTTTATTAATTTTAGGAACCTAATATACCTGTGCAGAAATCAAAGATGTCCTCTTCTGAATAGCAAAATCCTCCCCTCGCTGTATAGCAAAATCTAACAAGATATCACGAAATCATATGATGTATCAAGATAGTATGCAATTGTTTTCATAAAATTTAAATGAAGGCATAAAATATATCATACCCGCTGTGTACCAAATGCATGTGTATTTTGGCAAGAGCATAAGCAGCAGCAGGGAGAATAGTTTCAACTTCATCATCACTCACCTGAGACATAGAACATGGAGACAATTTTTTTCCCTTGAAAAACAAACTCTAGATTACAGAATAATAAAAATAAAAAATAAAAAATAAAAAAAACACGATAAACTACGCATCAAAACAAAGACGAGAGTCCCTGTACATATATGAGCTGAATATCCTTGAATACTCTAAATAATTAGCGATCTTGTAATGAAGCCCATTTCATTTTTTCTTTAGCAAAAAAAGTACTCTATAGTTGATGTTCAAACCCAATGTGTTTTTTGTCCAAACATTCTGTTTTCTTTTGAATCTATCAAGGTGTAGCCTAAGGACAAACTTGATTATGAAGCTTATTGTCCATCCAACAATCATCCCACAACAGAATGGGAACTCCATAGCCCAACTGAACTAGTAACCTCCGTAAGCGACTGTCAGCCTTTAGTGATATGAATTTAAAGTTATGCAACTTTAAATCACATTTCTAAACCATACTTTCTAAGTGTCAGATTTGACCATAGTGCTTTATACTCGAGAGGAAATTACAAAAGCAATTTGAAGGAGGTTAGAAATGTGATTCAAGTTCTAATCTTCATAGATTCCTTGCTAAACAATGAGGGCTTGCACAAGCATTCTTCTTTGGAGACATAGAAGAAAGAAAAATATAATAACATTATTTAGAAAAAAGATAATAAAAGGGACAAACAATAAAAACATGAAATTGTATTTTCACAGCATACAGAAATTTGAAATATACCGGCTTCACGACGTGAATTAATATTGTAAAACCGTCCGCACTCAAGTTCATGAACAAACTAAAACTAGCGAGGAATTTAACCATATGAAAAGAAAGCATACAGCTGACCATCCGTCAATATTCTTGCTCTTCAATATTTGAACAGGCCTGCAGCAATTTTGAGGCAAATTAGAAAAGACGTCAAACTTTCAATGTGTCAATGCTATAGCATAATGACATGAAAGTAACAACACTCACGTGTCCACAGGGCAAAGCAGCATGCACTCATCCCCTTTTGAACTTCTAAAAATTCTTCTTATAACGCATTCTAAAGGCAAGTTATTTAAAGGATCGACCTGTCAAAAAGAAAAAGAAAAAAAAACAAATAAATAAAGATAATTTAGTCATGATGTAATTTTCTTTCTTTGATGAGAACAAGCTTTCATTAACTTACTGATTAGTTCTTTTGGGAGGGGGTTATCTCTTCCCCTGCCATTTGGGTTGTTTTTTTTTTCTATTCTCTTAATATACGTACAGGTTTCTTATCCAAGAGTAATAATAATAATAATAATAAAAGTAATAATGATAGACACAGCCTAAGGCGAGACAAGAAAAGAATCAAGGAAGAGATAAACCTTACAGATGCATTCATTATCAATGCAAACTGAAATTCTCATTCATACACTGAAAATCAAAATGCCCCGTCGATCAGGTGAACAGGGGAGCACTGAGTTGCAATTTAAACAAAAATCCTCTAAGATGGAACTGAGAAATAAACCTTACCATGGTAGCAATTCGCTTGTTTGAAGCCATGAGGACCTTTCCATGGTCATCTAACACAAACCCAGCTGGCGGTTTCGGCAACGTCGTCGGGTGGTACGACAAATAACTGGAATTGGAAGTAGAGCTCGAGGGTCCAGCCTCATCGACACTAAAATCGTCCTCAACTTCAATGTCTCTAGGATTGAAAACCTTGGTATCTCCCTTACCCTTTTTCTTCCTCTTCTTAGAAGCGGTGGAGGCAGACTGTTTGGGTGACGGTCCAGGTTGAGAATTGGAAGCTCGGCAGATACATAGTGGCCAAGTGGGAAGGCTCAAGTTAAGAAAACGGACGGAATTGGAAGGCCGCCGTCTGAGGCTAAAATACTTGCGAGATAGCGAAGAAGCAGTTACAGAATCCAAGAAGGAAGGAATAGAGATACACAGCGCCATGCTTACTCGTTCGTCGCTCCTCCCCTATAGAGATTGAAAGCGTAAGTAGAAATCTCGAGTAATCAAAATGAAATCATCCTCGTTGAAACTCCCGAATTAGGGAAGATTTCAATCAGAACAATCATTCATCGTTGTTGGTTTAAACAGAAAAAATCAATTCGAAATTGAATCTCATCTGAAATCCCGTTTCGTCTAAAAAATTATCCGTTCAAAATCTCTCGGAAATTGAAGGATTTTAGATTATAAATTTAAACCCATCCAAATTGACCCTATTTTCGAACGGGGAACTGAAGAAATCAAAATGAAGAAGAAAAATGAAAACGGTACCTGCGGAAGAAAGAGTGTGGGCGGGCTTTGGAAACGAGCAGAAGAAGACTGGATAGTCGTGGCTGCTGGCGCGGTTGTAGCGTATAGGGAGATAGCATAGAGGGAGTGCCGGTGTGCGTATAGAGAAAGGGGGGAAATATTGTTGGATTTCGATAATCAGCTACGAGTTGACCCAGGCTCACAATATTAGCCTTGAGTCTTAGACGCCGGTCAGCTTGTCATGATTGACTCCCTTGCCAAGGAATAGGATGGTGCACATTTTTCGGTGAGAGGAAATCTTCGACGAGTTGACCCAGGCTCACAATATTAGCCTTGAGTCTTAGACGCCGGTCAGCTTGTCATGATTGCCTCCCTTGCCAAGGAATAGGATGGTGTCGTGCCCTTCGATCTCGACGACGGAGCCGTCGCCGAATTTCACCGTCCCGCGAATCCCCGAGTCAAGCTCGGAGAACGCAGACTTGGCCCCGGTCATATGGTTTGGAGCTCTTCCTCGGGTTCGAGGCTAGGTAGAACTGATGCAGTCACCATGAAAAGGGTCGGTTCATCCTCCTCGGATTGAGCAAAATGGGCCGACCTTTTCGGCCGTCTCCTTGTTCCTGAGCTTGCTCCAGCAATTCTTGCTCAGGTGACCTCTCTTCCCATCATCAGCAATTCTTCTTTTGATCTGCCTCTTTCCCGTGCATGCGCCAGCGAGATTTCCCTGAGGGCACAGATCATAAATATGGCGGGCGAACGCCAGCCGATCCTCCCAATACTCAATCGTTTCTCCTTCCTCTGGCTCGACAGCGTGCCGCAACCCTTGCGCCTGTATGTTGACGCGCATTAACAAGGTCCACTCGTTATAGTTGGCCTCTTCGTGGTGGTGATGGAGATGCCAGCACTTGGTGGTGGCGGCGTGGAGGAGTGAGCGAGCCTGCTCGGGATGGATAACCACTTGAACTATTCAACTTGATTGTTGATAGAATGACTCCTCTGCAATGATATACACCGATGGCTTCAACTTGGCTCTGATACCACTGGTTGGATTTCGATAATCAGCTACGGAAATCCCTCTTTCTTGGTGAGAGGAAATCTTCGACAATAGGTTGTTGGAAGAAAAAATAAAATGGTAAAAATAACAAAGAGAGAAGGTGAGATTTTGACTGCGGTTGAAATCAGGTTGTTGAAATCTTATGAACAGATTTCCTATTTAAATATAACCTATCCTAAAAATAAAATGGGTGGAGAGTGGTCAACTGTGCCACTTCCTAGAAAATTGCCGTCTAAGAATTAGCTAATCGCCGTATAAGAATTCGCTAATCCATTCGACGTGTTTGTCAGATGGTCAAACGGAGAATTAATGTAAACGTGTGAATCTAAATAAGGAAAAACAAAGGTTTTATCTAACAAATATAAGGTCGACCATTTGGCTGACCATTTTGAAGCATCAATAAGGTCGACACTGCATGCATGATCTTTGACTCTTGAAAATTATTTTAAACAATTTACTTAAATATTGTAGTGGATTTAAACCTTCACAAAAGTTATTTCAAATGCATAAGTAACTTTAATGAAACTATAAAAATTTAAAAAATGCAAATTGTCCCGTTCTAATCTAAGAGCTATAAAGCACAAATTCAATTGCCCAGACTTTGTTTTTATAGCTTCTATAGATCGTCGTCATCCGTGTGTTGATCACTTAACTTTACTTGAAAAAATAGAAATGTTCTTTGAGTATTTAAAAATAATCCGTAAGTAGCTCCACCATTGTGGTTAGAAAACACAATTGCATACAAACGTGGTTCTTGTGGGACCTATCTTTTTGTGACTATTCATTGGGCTTTACTTTCACTCTAGGGTGAGGTTGGATGTGTATTTCTCCTATGCGTGCATAGTTCATGCACTCATACTTGAACTTAGGGGTGTACATGGTCCGGGTTGGGAGATTTTTTTGACCCAACCCAAAAGTTCGGGTTGGTTGGATTGGTGACCCAACCCAACCCTCTATTTTCGGGTTGGCTTCAGGTTGAGTCCGAATTGGGTTGTCAAATTTTTTTCCCCAACCCAACCCCCTATTTTCGGGTTGGGTTCGGGTTGAGTCCGGGTTAGGTTACAAAAAAAAAAAAAAAAAAAAAAAAAAAAAAAAAAAAAAAAAAAAAAAAAAAAAAAAAAAAAAANAAAAAAAAAAAAATACAAAACAAAACAAATTCAATAAAAAATAATGAGCGAAAATGGTAACATATTAACATAGTTTAACATTATTATCATAAAGCTAAAGACAACTAATAAAAATCATTAGTTTAAGGGTATGATATATAACAAAAATAAAAAATATATAAATAATTTTAAATAATAAAATAATATAAACAAAGACAACTAATAAAAACCATTAGTTTAAGGGTATTATATATAAGAAAAATAAAAATATATAAAAAATTTTAAATAATAAAATAATATAAACAAAACAATAAAAACAAAAACTATTAGTTTTAAGGGTATTGTATATAACAAAAATAAAAAATATATAAAAAATTTTAAATAACGGTATTGTATATAACAAAAATAAAAAATATATAAAAAATTTTAAATAATAAAATAATATAAACAAAACAATAAAAACGAAAACTTATATTTGGCTGGCGTCAAACTCAGGCATGAGTGTTCTTAAACTGACTTCAATAACACTCTGACAAACCCATTAATACAGAAGAATTCTTAATACATTTATATATTTTATTTGGCTCGGGTCAACCTGAAGTTTTGCCCATGAACCCGAAACCGAACCAATTTAGTTCAAGTTTAGAAAAACGAACCCAACCCTACCTGAAATGCTAATCCAACCCAACCCAACCCTTATAATTCGGGTTGGGTTGGTCCGGGTTGTCGGGTTGAGTGTACACCCCTACTTGAACCCACTAGCCGAGTTGATATACGTATGTCAGGACCCAAATTTCACGAGTTGTAATTAACTTGGAAACATAAAAGACAAAATAAATTATAGTAATAATGGTTAAAAAAAAAAAAAAACCACATTTAAAAGAAAACATAAATACTTCTTATTTACACATCCAAAATAAAGTTGGAATATAAAATCTAAGGATCTCAGTTGAAACAAAATGTTGTTATGTATGGCACCTGCTCCAAAATCTATTCTATCCTCAACCAACACTTCTGGTCGCCTGAAAACCTAAGAGAATAGAAATGAGTTCAAAAACTGAATAAATAGCCTATTTGTACGCTCTTAATATGTCCATGATGGGTGCTAAGGTACCACACTCTTTTTTGTCATATTCATGTTCTTGTCCCGTGAACTTAGATCCTTAGATTATATTCTTGAATTGTCGTGTGAACCAGATCTTTAGGTTATGTTCTTGAATTCTTAGTTCTTGTATGATCTAACCTAAGGACTTTGGTCCTGGTTCTGATTGTTCTAATCTAAAGACTTTGGTTTTGAGGTTCTAAGGGATTAATCTTGAGAACGTAGATCTTGATTCATGTTCTACGTATTATCCTTGGTTCTTAGTTCTTGTTCTTGTTTTTAGTGTTATTCTTGGTTCGTATACTTGGTTTTGGTTTTGGTTTTTGTTTTTGTTCTTATTCTATTCCACAAGACACTCCCTCTAGGATTTATGGTATAAGACATGAACTTGACAGCTTGTGTCCAAGGCTTCATGCATTTCAAGCGACACAATCTGAACCTACATCTAAAGCTTCATGCATTCCAAGCGACGTAGTCTGAACCTACGTCCAGGACTTCATGACTTCCCTGTGATACAGGCTGAAATCTATACCNCATCCAAAGCTTCTTATATTCCAAGCAATATAATATGAGTCGTAAACATGTTGTACCCTATTCTTGAGGCATTAGTCTTAACATATATTCTTAAACTATATTCCAATCTCATAAGTTTCGACCATTTCATAGTAACATACATAAGTCATTCNAAGGACTTTGGTCCTGGTTCTGATTGTTCTAATCTAAAGACTTTGGTTTTGAGGTTCTAAGGGATTAATCTTGAGAACGTAGATCTTGATTCATGTTCTACGTATTATCCTTGGTTCTTAGTTCTTGTTCTTGTTTTTAGTGTTATTCTTGGTTCGTATACTTGGTTTTGGTTTTGGTTTTTGTTTTTGTTCTTATTCTATTCCACAAGACACTCCCTCTAGGATTTATGGTATAAGACATGAACTTGACAGCTTGTGTCCAAGGCTTCATGCATTTCAAGCGACACAATCTGAACCTACATCTAAAGCTTCATGCATTCCAAGCGACGTAGTCTGAACCTACGTCCAGGACTTCATGACTTCCCTGTGATACAGGCTGAAATCTATACCTAAGGCTATTTAAATTCCAAGCGGTATAGTCTGAAACCTATGTTCCAAGCTTCTTATATTCCAAGCGACACAGTTTGAAAACATATGCTCAAGGCTTAGTCTGAATACCTAGGTCTAAACTTCATTTGCTCCAAGTGACGTAGTTTGAAACGTATATCTAAGGATTCTTACATTTCAAGTGATGCAGACTGAACCTACATGATATGAACCAAGAGACATCAATCATACAATATAATTCAACGAAGATGTGAAGAAAAGATTGTCAAAATTATCAAAAGATGTTTCAATTCATGCTACATTGAAGAAGAATGAAGTTTGATTGTTGTAAATTTTGGGTGGGTTACAATTTAGAGTAATTTAGAGTTATTGTATTTTAAGACTTGTTATTTAATTTCGGTTACATTTACATAATGGCTAATTATGGCCATAAAGTAGGAATGTTACAACTCTTGGAATACCTTGAGTAGTTTCAATTTTGAGGCTATATAAAGCCATGTATGTTGTATTTGTAAGGTAGACTTGGAAAATATATTAAAAGAAGCATTTGTGCTTTTCTTTAGCCAATGGCTAAGTTTCTTTGCAATTCTATGTAGTTTAGATTGCATGTAGAATCATTCAAGCTCGACATGATCAATCTTGCTTGTGGAGTGATTCGAATCTCAAACAAGTGTTTGAGATATTTGATCAACAAGAATCATTCAAGCTAGACATGATCGATCTTGCTTGTGGAGTGATTCGAATCTCAATCAAGTGTTCTTGCCTTGAGATATTCGATCAACAAGGTAATCCGAATCTTATTCCCCTTGTATTGATTCCTTATCTTATCATTTGGTATCAGAGCTTCAGGCTCAAGATCGGATATATGTTTCCTTTGCGTTTCTTCTCAATTTGATTTTTATTTATTTTCATCTTTTTAGTTTTTAATCGACCCAGAGTTCAAAATTCAATCTTTGCTCTATTTAAAATTTTGAGAGGTGAGAATGAGAGCTTCATTTGTGTAAATGAGTGCAAATAGAGTGGCCTAAAATTCCTTGAGCATATACTCGTGAGAGAGTGTTGTGAGGTCCGTCGTATTTCCATAACTTATTTTTTGCAGCAAAGTTACACAAATAGATTCGAGGACGAATCCTCTTGAAGAAGTGGAGAATGATATGAACCAAGAGACATCAATCATACAATATACTTCAATGAAGATGTGAAGAAAAGGTTGTCAAAATTATCAAAAGATGTTTCAATTCATGCTACATTGAAGAAGAATGAAGTTTGATTGTTGTAAATTTTGGGTGGGTTACAATTTAGAGTAATTTAGAGTTATTGTATTTTAAGACATTTTATTTACTTTAGGTTACATTTACATAATGGCTAATTATGGCCATTAAGTATGAATGTTACAACTTTTGGAATGCCTTTAATAGTTTCATTTTGAGGCTATATAAAGCCATGTATGTTGTATTTGTAAGGTAGACTTGGAAAATATATTAAAAGAAGCATTTGTGCTTTTCTTTAGCCAATGGCTAAGTTTCTTTGCAATTCTATGTAGTTTAGATTGCATGTAGAATCATTCAAGCTCGACATGATCAATCTTGCTTGTGGAGTGATTCGAATCTCAAACAAGTGTTTGAGATATTTGATCAACAAGAGTCATTCAAGCTAGACATGATCGATCTTGCTTGTGGAGTGATTCGAATCTCAATCAAGTGTTCTTGCCTTGAGATATTCGATCAACAAGGTAATCCGAATCTTATTCCCCTTGTATTGATTCCTTATCTTATCATTTGGTATCAGAGCTTCAGGCTCAAGATCGGATATATGTTTCCTTTGCGTTTCTTCTCAATTTGATTTTTATTTATTTTCATCTTTTTAGTTTTTAATCGACCCAAAGTTCAAAATTCAATCTTTGCTCTATTTAAAATTTTGATAGGTGAGAATGAGAGCTTCATTTGTGTAAACGAGTGTAAAAAGAGTGGCCTAAAATTCCTTGAGCGTATACTCGTGAGAGAGTGTTGTGAGGTCCTTCGTATTTCCATAACTTATTTTTTGCAGCAAAGTTTCACAAATAGATTCGAGGACGAATCCTCTTGAAGAAGTGGAGAATGATATGAACCAAGAGACATCAATCATACAATATACTTCAATGAAGATGTGAAGAAAAGGTTGTCAAAATTATCAAAAGATGTTTCAATTCATGCTACATTGAAGAAGAATGAAGTTTGATTGTTATAAATTTTGGGTGGGTTACAATTTAGAGTAATTTAGAGTTATTGTATTTTAAGACATTTTATTTACTTTAGGTTACATTTACATAATGGCTAATTATGGCCATTAAGTATGAATGTTACAACTTTTGGAATGCCTTTAATAGTTTCATTTTGAGGCTATATAAAGCCATGTATGTTGTATTTGTAAGGTAGACTTGGAAAATATATTAAAAGAAGCATTTGTGCTTTTCTTTAGCCAATGGCTAAGTTTCTTTGCAATTCTATGTAGTTTAGATTGCATGTAGAATCATTCAAGCTCGACATGATCAATCTTGCTTGTGGAGTGATTCGAATCTCAAACAAGTGTTTGAGATATTTGATCAACAAGAGTCATTCAAGCTAGACATGATCGATCTTGCTTGTGGAGTGATTCGAATCTCAATCAAGTGTTCTTGCCTTGAGATATTCGATCAACAAGGTAATCCGAATCTTATTCCCCTTGTATTGATTCCTTATCTTATCATTTGGTATCAGAGCTTCAGGCTCAAGATCGGATATATGTTTCCTTTGCATTTCTTCTCAATTTGATTTTTATTTATTTTTATCTTTTTAATTTTTAATCGACCCAAAGTTCAAAATTCAATCTTTGCTCTATTTAAAATTTTGATAGGTGAGAATGAGAGCTTCATTTGTGTAAACGAGTGTAAAAAGAGTGGCCTAAAATTCCTTGAGCGTATACTCGTGAGAGAGTGTTGTGAGGTCCTTCGTATTTCCATAACTTATTTTTTGCAGCAAAGTTTCACAAATAGATTCGAGGACGAATCCTCTTGAAGAAGTGGAGAATGATATGAACCAAGAGACATCAATCATACAATATACTTCAATGAAGATGTGAAGAAAAGGTTGTCAAAATTATCAAAAGATGTTTCAATTCATGCTACATTGAAGAAGAATGAAGTTTGATTGTTGTAAATTTTGGGTGGGTTACAATTTAGAGTAATTTAGAGTTATTGTATTTTAAGACATTTTATTTACTTTAGGTTACATTTACATAATGGCTAATTATGGCCATTAAGTATGAATGTTACAACTTTTGGAATGCCTTTAATAGTTTCATTTTGAGGCTATATAAAGCCATGTATGTTGTATTTGTAAGGTAGACTTGGAAAATATATTAAAAGAAGCATTTGTGCTTTTCTTTAGCCAATGGCTAAGTTTCTTTGCAATTCTATGTAGTTTAGATTGCATGTAGAATCATTCAAGCTCGACATGATCAATCTTGCTTGTGGAGTGATTCGAATCTCAAACAAGTGTTTGAGATATTTGATCAACAAGAGTCATTCAAGCTAGACATGATCGATCTTGCTTGTGGAGTGATTCGAATCTCAATCAAGTGTTCTTGCCTTGAGATATTCGATCAACAAGGTAATCCGAATCTTATTCCCCTTGTATTGATTCCTTATCTTATCATTTGGTATCAGAGCTTCAGGCTCAAGATCGGATATATGTTTCCTTTGCGTTTCTTCTCAATTTGATTTTTATTTATTTTCATCTTTTTAGTTTTTAATTGACCCAGAGTTCAAAATTCAATCTTTGCTCTATTTAAAATTTTGAGAGGTGAGAATGAGAGCTTCATTTGTGTAACTGAGTGTAAAAGGAGTGTCCTAAAATTTCCTTGAGTGTATACTCGTGAGGAGAGTGTTGTGAGGTCCTTCGTATTTCCATAACTTATTTTTTGCAGCAAAGTTTCACAAATAGATTCGAGGACGAATCCTCTTGAAGAAGTGGAGAATGATATGAACTGAGAGACATCAATCATACAATATACTTCAATGAAGATGTGAAGAAAAGGTTGTCAAAATTATCAAAATATGTTTCAATTCATGCTACATTGAAGAAGAATAAAGTTTGATTGTTGCAAATTTTGGGTGGGTTGTAATTTAGAGTTATTGTATTTTAAGACTTTTTATTTAATTTCGGTTACATTTACATAATGGCTAATTATGGCCATAAAGTGTGAATGTTACAACTTTTGGAATGCCTTTAATAGTTTCATTTTGAGGCTATATAAAGCCATGTATGTTGTATTTGTAAGGTAGACTTGGAAAATATAGAAAGAAGCATTTGTGCTTTTCTTTAGCCAATGGCTAAGTTTCTTTGCAATTCTATGTAGTTTAGATTGCATGTAGAATCATTCAAGCTCGACATGATCAATCTTGCTTGTGGAGTGATTCGAATCTCAAACAAGTGCTTGAGATATTTGATCAACAAGAATCATTGAAGCTAGACATGATCGATCTTGCTTCTGGAGTGATTCGAATCTCAAACAAAGTGTTCTTGGCTTGAGATATTCGATCAACAAGGTAATCCGAATCTTATTCCCCTTGTATTGATTCCTTATCTTATCACTACATCCAAAGCTTCTTATATTCCAAGCAATATAATATGAGTCGTAAACATGTTGTACCCTATTCTTGAGGCATTAGTCTTAACATATATTCTTAAACTATATTCCAATCTCATAAGTTTCGACCATTTCATAGTAACATACATAAGTCATTCAAAATATCATAAAGTCATAACAGATTTCTTGAAAATTCTAGAAAGATCGTGAATGTCTATTAGGGGTAGATTCGTCATTTCTCTTCAGCCTTGGCTTATACCCCTAACTTGGTTTAGGTTCTCAACTTGATCTAAGTATCTTAAAATCGTAAGTAAACCTTCATGGCCTAATATATAGGCTTACTTAAAATTTTGAGACATTAGGAGGGTGTTCGAAATTTGAAATATCTTGAACGAGCCTTAGAGGAATTTTGGTCTTTTTCCACCCTAAACTTGGTTTGAGCCCCGAACATGATCCAATAGCTCTAAAAATTTACATAATTCTTAAACATCATGAAATAAGTCCTCTTATAAAGTTTTGTGATATTTAGAGGTCATTTGATCATGAACCGAGGTAAGTTACCATAGAGGTATTATGATCATTTTACACTGTTACTTGACTTAGCTTTTTGACCTCATCCAATGACCACCAAATTTCATATAGACTTAAAATATTATATTATGCCTCGAATTAAAATTTCATGAGCAACGGAGTTCATTTAATAGGTTATTTTAACGTTATTTATTTTCTAGCAAAACATTCCATTTAGGTCCTTAACTCAGGGTTCTTGACTTAATTCTTTCATAATCTTTTAAATCTTACTTGACTTAAGGTTTGTATTGAAATCTAAGTGACTTCTACCCGTATTTCTTAAGAAAAGCCTAGATTGGCTACTTACCTCACCATTGACATTTGGGACCTCCAGTCCGAGCTTCCGATATATGGGTTGCTCCAAATTTTTTTGGTAGACTCCTTGGAGTGTTTAATTTCTAAAACAATTGAGAATTTCATGAGAACCGGTCTGGAAGGAATGTAATTTTGGAAAAAACTAAGGACAAGTTTTAGGCTGACATGGCCAAAGCTTCAAAGATGATGTTATGGAATTCACGAAATCTTATCTTATCTATCAACAATATAAAGTTGAGCGAAAAAAAATTGTAAGACTGTTAGAATCCCATCATGACCGTGAGAGAGTGTATCTCTTGACTTCATCATCCATCTCTCCAAAGTGGGAGAGTTAGAGTCGATCCTAGTGATTGTTGATAGGTTTTCAAAGTACATCACTTTCATCCCGACCCCCAAGTTGTGTTCTGCTAAGATGACTGCCCAATTATCTTCCAAGAATGTGGTTAAACTGTGTGATGTGCTCACAAGTATCATCAACGATCAAGACGAAAGATTCAATGGAACCTTTTGAATGGAACTATTAACCTTTTGAATGGAACTATTTAAGTTACTGTAGTCAAATTTAAACATCTCTTCTAGCTATCACCTTCATACAGACGGACAAACCGTTCATGTTTCATGTCATTGATCACCCATATGCCAAAAAAGAGTCCTCAAGCTTCCAACTTCACCAAAAAGTGGAGAAAATTTTTCGAGGCAACACAAGCTTAGAAAAAACATTTCAACAAATGAATAAGTTAGGCAAATTTGAAACGCAGTCCACTAACGTTCAAGATGGTGACCTAGTTCGAATCAAACTAGAACTAGAACAATTTTTGTTTTGAGGCAATAGGGATCAAAGATTGGTGCAGAAATACAAGGGACCATTCAAAGTCATTGAGAAAGTTGGAAAAGACTTCCTATCGACTTTAATTACCTTTATGGATGAAAATTCATCCTGTTATACATGTAAGTTATTTAAAATTGTATCATCTCGATGAGGAAGACATCGGACACAATGTAGTGACACATCCTCCGGTCATAATAAAAAGGTCTATCGAGAATGAAGTAAAAGAAATTCTGGCTGAATGAACACATCGCATCGACAAATCACGACAAAATTTCAAGTATTCCTAGTAAAGTGGAAGAGACTACCCATTGTTGAGATCACTTGGGAATGCACCGAAGACCTAAAGTTTGTCGCAGGTCATATTATCGAGTTTGAAAGAAGACGAGTGACAGGGAAGTGAACCAATTAACTGAGGGAGGATGTCACGGTCATGCTTGTCTAAGACGTGTTGCCTGTGGCCGCATGCCCATGTCATTCCAAACCCTTGTGTCTACTTCAATATTATATTACTTTATCGCTTTCATGTTGTATTATGTTATTATTATAATTCTATGTGTACGACATTTCAGCAAAATCATGTCTACTTCTGTCAGACATAGAATGCATCAAAATGTATTAAAGAAGAATGTGACTAGTCATCAATTCTTCTTACTCAGGGTTATATGCTACCGAAACTGTTGTTATCCTTGTTTGCTATCCTATAACATTGCTTCCAAATCTTTGAAAATCTTTCTTCTCTAGTTTGCTATAACCTTCTTCTCTAAGCAAGATCGGAGGCTTGGGTATACGTTACTCGTGCCAACATTGACACAAATTTGAGTTAACTGACTCACTTAGTAATGAAAGTGCCTCTCATACGATCAATTTACAAAGTTCCAACAAAATGCGATTATAACGGTAACTGTTATAACTATAAAAAGTTAGAAGAGTAAATATGACCCCAATACCAATAATATGTTAAGGATATTTAGTACTAAATTATAGTTACCATATTTATCATATTTGATCTTTTATTATAGGCAAATATATATCATATTTGATTTTTTATTATAGACAAATATACGTCCTGATCCAACCTAAGAGCTGCAACTTGAATGTAAAATACAACTACCCTGATTTTATTTCCATGGCCTTCAAAGCGACACCGTCATCCGTACATTAGTGTCTTACCTTTAACTAAAAAATTAATTGAAAACATGACTTCAGTATTAAAAATACTCGTTAAGTAGCCCCACTGTTGGAGTCAGAAAATGCAATCACATGCAATCATGGTTCACAGTGGGACCTATATTTTTGTAAACTGGTTCTTGGGCTCTACTTTCCCGTTCTGACGGTTGACAACATATTTGTAGGCTCTTATCGCATTCTTAATCTAGTAGGTATATTTTTTCAGAGCTCTAGAAAGTTGGACCCTAGAATCGAACCAACAAAGAATTCAAACCTAGTACAGACCCGCATCTTAACCCAAATTGACCCAATAATCTGATGCCCATCCAAAGTCGTCCTTCACGTGCGGGGCTCGTGCAACTCAGTCACAACTCCACCAAGTCGACTGCTCCCAACACAGCTTCTAACAACTTCTGGTGGCTCTCGGCGGCTCTGATCGGCTCTATCGACTTTGCTCATTAAGTTTTATCTCATTCCACTATTTTAAATTAGAGGTTTAATTACGAGTACTAGGTAGACAAAGACACTAAACATGTTCTAATTCAATAGTGCAAACTCACATGGGTTGAATTGGACTTCAAAGTACATATTTGAACTAGCTCCAACGAAAAATGAGTGACTGCACTGAGTTACTCAGGTAAGTGTTTTCACTTGTTTGTGATTGTTTAATGTTTATTTATTATGTTATTGTCGTGATGTAGGTATGTTATGCTATAAAACTTGATATGTTTTGTTATGTTGTAAATGTGAGGTATGTGATGTTATAGAATATCATGTTGACATGTTATGCCATTGATAACTGTGCTAAAAGTGTTATACCATGTTATACACTATATTATGAGAGTATATAAATTGATTATGCTACATATGAAATTAACAAAAATATAAACGGTATCACAAATACATGTTATAATTTTAAACTATGGGAAACTCATGCATATTGTATGCTTACGTGTATCGGGATACTTTCCCGCTATGATTAGTACAAATACAGGCACTATGATGTTATGATACGATATTATGTACACCATGATAAATAATGTTTAGACTAGAAGTAGAGACCAAGGTCATGGTATGGTGTTTTATGAAATGATAGGTGTTTAACACGATTGCTTGTGATTTCATTCCCTGGCCTCAATAATAAAGTTACTTAAAATACTCGAGGCAGTTGCTACTCTTATTTGTTAAGTAAAGGTAAGACACTTCTGGAGAAATGATGGTGCTGCTCCAGAGTCCATAGAAATAAAATTATGTTTTTTTTAGTAGTTCATAGGTTAGATGTAACGATCCTAGATTTCTACTTAACCTAAAGTCGCAACTGTATACGTGTTACTAGAAGGTCTTTAAACAATTTAATAAAAATTGAAATAAAATAAAGCAGGAATGTCCTTTGCTAACCTATACTCTACGAATTTAAATGCATGCTAACTTATGCTAACCTATAGTCAACTAAATTTAAATGCAAGCTACCCTATGCATGTACCAGGGTCTTCTGAGTTGCGATGCCACCGTCAGCCGTACAAGAGAGCCTTGCCTTTACCTGAAAAATAAGAATAACACATGGATTGAGTACTCTAAGAAATACTTAGTAAGTGATCCCACTATTAGGGTTAGATGCAAGCACATGCAATCATGAGTGAGACCTATTATACCAATCTATATTCCTTTAGGTGACTATCCTAAGCGAGTAATTGGATGTGTATTTACTGTTCTACACACGGCCCACACGTGTGAGTATGGACCCACTAGTCGGTTCGCATACCTCCTGGGCCCCTTTCTTGGTTGGGATAACATTCTCGGGAGCTGTTGCTGGACACCCGTTAGGTATAGTGACTGTCGCAACATTATGATAAATATAATGATCATTTTCCTGCCTCATAACGTACACATTCATACCATCATAAAAAGAGGGGTATTTCCTGATGCATGAACACACAATGATGCATGAAGTCCTAACGTTTTTCTCTCAAGCAACACAACCTCGTTCCGCTTTCCTTCCTATCATATCATTTTTATCATTACTTTCCATGCATATATTGGGGTTATGCATCATGTCGAAGCATCATATTGCATGTCAATCATATTTAATATCTTATCATGTCAAACATGTGTCATACGATAAGCATATCGTATCTTCCAACATATCGTGTCATACTATGCACATATCATCTCATATATCATGTCACAACATGCGTCGTATCGTCAATCATATTAAATCATAACATATACCATTCACATATCCTATGACAAACATGTCGTCAAACATATCATATTATAACATATATCATAGCGTTTACATATCATACAATAAATATATCATTTCATTAAACATATAATTTCCATATAAAATAAGCGTATGACACGTGCAAAGCCACAAGGCATGTGTCATCTTATGAGATACGAGTTCTGATTGAATCGATAGTAAGACCACTCACTTGGTTGACCTTAGCCGGTGTTCTCCCTAATTTCGAGTACGTTTGAGTTTCGTCCCTCGAAGTTGCTCCAAGTAATCGCCGGGAGTTATTTTCTATTAGAACATCCATCTCGTTTCGTTAATAACTCAAATTTCTTTGCACAAATTAATTCAAATTGAAAATTTTGATCTTGTATTGACCTTAATTGCCTTAAAAAAAAAAAAAAAAAGAGGTCAATTTCAGCTTCTGGAGAGTTGGAAAGGTAGAATTTGATGAAAATCCCTTTACTGAGTCGAAAAGCCGTGATCTAAGCCAAGAAGTCGAGTTTAGCCGAGCTAAACTCAAGTCGACTGAGTCAAAGGGATCGTGGTTGCAAGTGCAACATGTGGCACAAGGAGAAGAAGAATCGTCATAATCACTCTCAAACTTTCAATTTGTTCAACTTCTTCCACATGCTTATGAAAATTTTCAATTAGAACATGCAAACGTGTAACGACCTAGATTTCTACTAACCTAAAGTTGCTACCGTTGTCATAGCCTATACTCTTATGCAGAATTAAACCTTTAAATCTTTATCATAAAACATTGTCATGAATTTACATATTCAAAAGAATATTTAAAACAACATAAGTAAATACTAAATACAACAAGTAAAACACTAAAAGTAAAAACATCTTAGAGTAACTTAAGAAAATAAAATACCACTATCCTATGCACGTGTCATGGTCTCTACTTGCGATGTCATCATCAACCGTACATAAGTGTCTTGCCTTTACCTGAAGTAGAAGTAGCACACGACTTGATTACTTTAAGAAATACTCGGTAAGTGACCCCATTATTGGGATTAGGGAATGCAAACACATGCAACTCATGATCTATGGACCTATCATTAAAACCATTATAGGAGTGGTCTCCAGTCCGGACAAAATTGGATGTGAAGTACTTTCCTACACACGATACAGGCGTGCGAGCGTGGATCCTCAGGCAGTTCGCACCTATCCTGAACCCATCATAGTGAGCTAGTTGTCCCTAGCGACGTTCGGAGGTCAGCAAACCTCTGAGTGTCATGCGAGGCATGATCATCGTGTACGTGTCCGTACTCATCATCATAAATGGAGAAGTAACTCGATGTATATGTACACACAAAATGGATGAGGTTCCTATAACTTTCATCTTTAAATCATTTTTATGACACAACCTTATACATCATTCACACGTTACCTAGGTAACATGCAAACATTAGCCTTCATACGTTCATCATCATTAACATCAATTAGGATTATGTCTTAAAAAACTCATCGTTATAATGCATCATGACATTTAATACATGCACATCATCTTAATATAGAAGATCATCATATTAAGTCATTTCATCATCATACAACTTATATCAGCATGTTTTCATGCATCCTCATTATCATGTCATCATATCTTGTACATCATCACATCATCATTTAACATCATTATATAACATTATCACATCATCATATAATATCATCAAATTATCATATAACGTCATCACATCATCATATAATGAATGATAGTCATTATATAATTGATTAAAAATAAAAAAAAGTAAAATGTAAAACATGACATGACTACTGACCTCTCCAAATAATGAATTTCTTTTTCACTTGAAATAAATCTGCCAAAATCTTTTCTTTCCGTTCTTTTGTAGTAATGAATGATGGCCGTGTGAGAAGGAGTAGAAGGAGTTGGTCGAGTATTTTAGGGGAGGAATGGTGTGAGAGTTTGGCATAGAGATGAGATTAGTTATTATTAATTAATTAAATATTATTTATTTATTTTTTATTGTTGTTACACGAAAAAATGCAATCACTGCACTCATGGTTCATGGTGGGACCTATCTTTTCGTGACTGTTTTTTGGGCTCTAATTTCTCTTTCGAGTATGGTTGGATGTGTAGTACTTTTCTACACATGGTTCACGCACACGGACATGAACCCAATAGGTGAACATGACATACCCCTAGGCTTCATTACGGGTAGCGCACGCTCATGCTATCGAAAAGTGACAAGAAAAGGAGTGTGTACCGTATCATGGTTTACGTATTTGTACAAAATATACTATGCTCGCGACATACAACATGTGTTCCGTAGTTCAAAAAACATAGTACATGATCATGATGCACATCATACTTTCTTTCATTTCATAATATAACTCTCCTATGAGACATCCATAAGTACACGTGACATCACTTTCAATATTATCCTACATAGCTCAAAGATATCTCATAGGCATAGCATAAATATGGTATCATAACATACTAGAAGTATATGCATTAAAATACTCATATCACCACATAAACATAGGACAACATATCATAACATTAGACCATGACACGTAAATTGGTCACAGAGTTCGTGACATTCATACATCACTCAAATTATCCAACCAAACTCATAGGTGTTCCAATAGCAAGACCACATACTTATTTGGCTTAAGCTGAAATCACTATATTTGATCCATTACCATTACGGTAGGAAAGGGTTCAAAATAGTAAAATGGAGCCCAAAATAGATAATATGAGCCAAATACGTCAAGGGGGAGCTACCATCGCGTCAAGCACAGTTAAGCCAAGCCAAGTCGAGCAAAAGTCGAAAGAGGGCACTAGTCGTGTTTTCAGGTTGTGTTAAGGAAGTAGGTCGATTGTGGGAACGTGAGGGTCTCGATTCATAGTTCAATTCGAGTCGGGTTGTTGACGGGTCAAAGTGAGGTGCGAGTTGTAAGTTCGTTGGGGTTCTAGGCTACACGCACATATTGTGAGCTGGGTCATGGAGTCTGGGCTCAGGGTGTGATGTGACCTGGGTGGCTGGATCTTGGTCAAAAGCGTTTGTGGACTGAGCGCGAACCCGACATGGACTAAACAAGTAAATATCTTGAATAATCATGAAGAATATTTGTGTAATAAATATCTTGAATAATCTTTTGGTTCTCCACCTCCAAAAAGACAAGATCTCAATCTCTATCGGTCTTGTTCGTTATGGATTTGAGTGACTCGAACAAAATACTAAGACTTATGAAAGACACTCGAGAAAAAATCCCAAAAAAAATTAAAAAATGATAAGTATATATATATATATATATATACCGTGAAAGTTCTTCATTTATAATCATTTATACAATCAAATAAATTACAAATAATATGGAAAGAACAATAAATGGATACAAAATATTTGCCTATGGTAAATATGATAACTATGGTAAGTCGTAATAGAAGACGATATTTGCCTATAATAAAGAGTCAAATATGATACACAGGTAAACCGTAATGAAATGCTAAATATCATACAAGATATTTGCCTATAATAAACGGTTAAGTATGATACAGATATCCTTAACCGTATATATGTGTAATACATTAATAATTATATTTAACGTATATTTTCTTTCCTATAATGTATCTATTAATTTAAATTTTTTTCAATTCCGGCAAGGTAGTTGATGTGACTCTTAGAGTTCGATATTGTGTACGTCACCCAGAAACCCTAAATGAATAAAGCAAAGGGGTAGGAAATAGCATGCCACCTATGGAACGTCCCGTGACTATGAGCTTGATTTGATTAGTAAAGGAACGTATTTTTGGACGAAGCTATTAATTTTTTTTTTAATCAATTAATTTTCATGGGTTGACTCCACACATCACTCACACTAATACAAAACAAGAGGTACTTAGCATTGTATTTTCTCAATTACTATTAATTGTAACTTGATAAGGTTGTACTAAAAACTATTTCATAGTATTGAAATAGTTAAACTAACATCTTCAAGGTAGAGCCCATCAATTGCGTTGGAGGAATATGTCGAGCGCCTTTTTAACCGTTGCATCGTGTCTCTCTAGCATAGGACCAATAGAACCTATTCTTTTCTTCATTACACTCGAGCTAGTAGAGGATGAGCTACATGGTAGGAGGATGAGTGTTAGAAGTGGAGTCGATTTGGAATTCATGTGCGATCACATGCATAGTGTCACGACACTTATTCTAACCCAGCGAACAAGTCAATTGTGAGAAATTCAAACTTTGCGAACAACCTCGGTGTATGCTCGAGCGTCTAGTCACGTTTGTGAGAAATGTTTTAGAAAACGCGAGCAAGTAAATACGTTAGAAAACAGTTTGAAAGAAAGCAATATTATAAGCTAAAAGTGATAAGACAACAACGACTTTGATAGCATATAACCTAGGTAGGAAGAAGTGACAACTAGTCATATCTCTCTATAGTATATTTTGGAGTATTCTACCGCTGGTGGGTGTAGACATGATTTTGGTGAACGACTATACACCTTATATTGACACAACATGAAATAATAAAAGTCTATCTAAGATGAAGGCATGTAAATGGAGTTTGGAACGAGCATGCGACCATGGATAACATGTTCTGGATAAGTATGACCAGGACATATGACATGCAGCCATAGACAACACGCTTTGGACAAACATGACCGTGACACATAAGAACTATCTTACACGTCTGGACAAGAAAGTAAATATCCTATAGAGAAAATTAAGCAAAAGTACGAAAGAACATCGAGATGAAGTCGTTAAATGAACCAATTCTAATTTGTCCAAGTCAAGAGAGTTGCTTTCTTTCACTATTTGATATATTTCCTCCCAAAATTTTGATATGAGTAAGGAGAGAAGCTTAGCCTACAAGACTACGAGTGGTCGAGATTGCTCCATGAGATAAATAATAATACTCTCAACTTACAAAAATTTATAAAAAGAAATTAAGTAATAACTCACGGGTCAGTAGTGTATGGATAAGTTTGGTGTCTTGTCTGGTAACATTATTCATACCACTTGTCACAATCGCTCTTTTTTTGGCAGCGGACTTGCGATTGTGTGACACTCACTTCTTAGCAACAAGTGAGTTAAGCCAATTCGTTTGCGCTTCGCCTACGACCAAACGTATGCTCGAACCTCTTGCCTGATTTAAGAAGAAGGTTTTAGAAAACGGGGACAGAGAGATTTTCGAAAGAGAGTTTGAAAGCAAGATTTAGTTAGAGATTGAAAACGGTGTTATATAGCATGCAAGCACAGGCAACAACAACAGCTTAACAGTATATAACTATTCGGGTAAAGAGAAGTTGACTAGACTCACTTTGTAATTGTTACAAATGCTTTGATCGAATTCGTTCATGTTGAGATGTGAGTCGGGGTATTTTATACAATGAATTTGTGTAAGACTGAATTATAAAATATTTAATCTTTATTTATAAATCTGTTAATTGGGAAGATAAATATTTTACAAAATGATTATATGCGACTCAATCTTAATCCTGAATGAGTGAACTCTCGTTGTCTGTGAGGGCTTGACGTCAGTAGATGAGTATTCTAAGTGCTGATATCGGGACTTAACAATATGCCCCATCCTTGTGGCTCCTACATGTGCAATGTTTTATGATTGTTTGACGTGTATTATGCTATGTCATGGAACTATGTTATGTTATCGTTGTTATTTGATGCATGAATCTCCATGTAACACGTAATGTAAATTATGTTAATACGTACGTCCTATGTCTATGAGATATTAGAAAATCATGAATAATGTGACGAGTATCATGTACGTCTCATAGGAAAGCTATGTTAGGAAAGGAAGGGAGATATGACTAACGTCGTGAATTATGCAATGTTTTAATGTTATGGGATCTCATGCATTTTGTTTGACACGTGCATCTAGATACATTCCTGTTATATTAAGTACGAATCAGTACCATAAAATATTTATGCTCGTCATGATATTATGCAAGCATTTTTCCTCCGTGGTGTCGAGCAACATGATCGTGTGTCAACCTGATGAGCTAGGCCCATGGAGTATGTATACGAGCCACCTAGTGGGCCCATGTGCACGTGTGTGGACCGTGTGTAGAGAAGTAGTACACATCTAACCTCGACTCATATCCTTATCTTTTTTATCGAGAAACTCTCGAGTCAACAACTTAATCCAAATTAAATTTTTTTTTAAACTAAAACCAATTTTGATGACTTGATTTAGATAGTCAAAATGAATGAATTCTCGAATTATATAAACATCCTAACCCGTCTCTAACCCGTCTCATGAGCATCTCTACGCCGATCATGACGTAAAGAAAATGAAGCCCGGTTGCGTGTTGAGTGGTTTTGTAATGGGAGATCTCAAACGGTCCGCATCCAATTGAAACCACACATATCCATAATTAAAAGCAGTGTGGTTACGTTCAACAAATTGTCCTATCCATTTCTTTTCAACCCTAATAAATAATAAATAATTATAATTATCAACTAATATTTAGTTGAATTTAATGTATTATTAATTATTATTATAACATAAACGGTGTATAATTATTATTATACTTTATGAAATGAGTTTTTATCTAATTTGGCGTTTTAAAATTTCAAAGCACCACGTTGAATTCACTTAGAAATAAAGGTAAAAAGGAGTGAGTAGAATTATGGCGATTGTCGGAATTCTCACGTCCTCAATTGAGACCACGCTCCCTCATTTCTCACACCGCTCCCACCTGCCCCTTCAATCACAGACACCTGCAAGGAGAACGTCAAGAGAGAAATGCGAGCTAGAGAGAAACCCGAAACATTTTTTGGCGAGTTTGAACTCATGCACCTGACGCCTAGAACGACCCACCCACGTCGTGAAAGAGATCATCGATGAATGTACGTTCACCTAAGGTATGTTTTTGCGTCTCACCAACGTTCATTGTCGTCGGTAACAAGAGATGATTTTTTATTTCAAGAAATTTTATAGATCTCACGAGAATTAGAGGGGTCCAATAAAGAGCTAGAGGAGAAAAACGACAAGGAAGAACATCGAAAATAGCCGCGGAGAGGAGAGAAAAGAAAATTGGAAATTCGCGTTGAGTCGGAAAAAGAAGACGAATTCATCGGATCCGGATCTAGGTCGGATTCGAACCCACAACCCACTACAAATCCACTGATTCGGTCCAACACAGGCTTAGCGGCCCATCCGACTTGCAACTCCTACAGCCTAGAACCTGACAGCACACACTGAAGCCCAATTACCCGAGGCCCAAACCGAATGTTTGGCCCAACACACACAGCTAGCCAAGGTGACTGGCAGCAATCGTGACCCGCGACCCATGACCGCAACCCGTACGCCCGTGCCTCGACCCAAAGTTGCCTGCACACATGTCGGCCTCCTATTTTTCCTCATGGCACACCTATAGCGAGCGACTACTTCGGCTCAGTCAACTTAGACGGCTCAGCTCGGCACCACAACTTTAATTCTTGGCTATTCAGCTTGGTAATCCTATTCTAGCCCCATTTCCATCGTTCTGACCCTCCCAAAGCCAATTTTGACCATAACTAAGGTAATTAAGGTCAATACGATGCTTTATTTCAGAATTTCAAGTTGAATTCAATTTAGAATTGTGAAATATTAACAAAAGGAACGAGACCACTTAATAGGAAACGAACTCCTCGATACTTGAAGCAGCTTTCAAGGAATGAGAGCTAACATATTTAAATTAGGGAGAAAATCGGCTAAGGCCAACCAAGTAAGTAGCCTTACTATAGGATATGTTAGGTAATTGCTTGATGNCTTAGACGGCTCAGCTCGGCACCACAACTTTAATTCTTGGCTATTCAGCTTGGTAATCCTATTCTAGCCCCATTTCCATCGTTCTGACCCTCCCAAAGCCAATTTTGACCATAACTAAGGTAATTAAGGTCAATACGATGCTTTATTTCAGAATTTCAAGTTGAATTCAATTTAGAATTGTGAAATATTAACAAAAGGAACGAGACCACTTAATAGGAAACGAACTCCTCGATACTTGAAGCAGCTTTCAAGGAATGAGAGCTAACATATTTAAATTAGGGAGAAGATCGGCTAAGGCCAACCAAGTATGTGGCCTTACTATAGGATATGTTAGGTAATTGCTTGATGTATGACGACACATGCCCAGTGGCACAGGCACACGCCCTTTATGCTTTATGATTATGATGTATGATAACATGTATGAGTTATATGATGACATTTGATGATGTGTTATGGTGATTATGATATATTATGATAACGTTGTATGATGATGATGATGCATGATGATATGATGACGTAGATGATGTTATTTCCTTAATTTGACGTTATTTTCCATATTAATGTGAGAAGCACGTTGTCAATGTCATACTGCAGTATGACGATAACTTTGCCTAGGACACAACCCTAGATAACGTTTAAGATGATGATAAGATGGAAAGTAATGCACATATATTACTTATTGTAATATAAGGATGGAACTAGGGTTGTGTCATAAAGATGTTTTAGAGATGAGAAACTATAGGAACCTCATGCATTTCTATATGTACATAAGCATTGGGATACTTCCCCTTTCATGATGATGAGTTTGGATGCGTACACTAGGATGATGAGTATGGACGCGTACGCTAGGATGATGATGGTGATCATGTCGAGCATGACACTCAGGGGTATGCTGCCCTTCGGACTCACTATGGACAGCTAGCTCAACTATGATGAGTCTAGGGGGGTGCGAACCGCTTGGAGATTCACGCTCGCACATGTGGGTCGTGTGTAGGGAAGTACTGCACATCCAATATAGTCCAGACTAGAGGCCACTCCTACGATGTTTTAATGATAGGTCCCTAGAGCATCATTGCATGTGTTTGCATTTTTACGGCCCCTATAGTGGGGTCACTTACTGATTATTTTTTTAGACACTCAGGTCGTGTGCTACATCATTTTTCAGGTTAAGGCAATACGCCTCTATACGGTTGACGATGACATTGCAATCAGAGACCATGACATGTGCATAGGCTAGTAGCATATTTAATTTCCTAGACTTGCGTTAGAATATGTTGTTATGCATTTCACGTTTTAAATTAATTTTCATTATTGTTTTTAGTTTCATTTCTAAATTATGTTTTGAACATGTAAAACCATGGTGGTGTTTTCAATGATGAAGTTGTTTATTAGAAAATTATGATTTTAATGATGATGTTTTAAGAGTTATATTCCGCATATGAGCTTAGGCTAAGATGACGGTAGCAACTTTAGGTAGCTAAAATCTAGCTTCGTTACAATTAGCATCAAAGCTCTAGGTTATAGATCTTATAGACTAGCCTATGATGTAGGCTTGACACGTTCTATGGTCCCATCGTCGATGCCCCTCACCATTAGGTATTCCTTGTATAAGATAACAAAAAGAAACGCTTTTAAATTGCATACATTTTATTATGTGATATTACTGAATATGATATGATATTTTATGTGTTTAATTAATAATATGATGTTATTGTAGCATGGTGATTGAATTATTACCATGTGCTATGTTGGAATATTGTATAAATTTGTATTATGCATTATATTTCTATTCATATTAACGAGCCTTAGACTTAAAAAATATTATCTTGATTTCTATAATCATGCTACCCAGAGGACGCGAAAGAGGAAGACGAGGAAGGGGATGACCCTCTATTAGAGGTAAGAAAGAGGTGAGGCTGTAGAGAGGCCACCGCGAGAAGGATCAGTAACTAGGATGGATGCAACTCCATCACCACAAGTTGCACTGCTACCACAACTTGCACCACCCCACAAGCCGCACCACCACCTGAAGCTGCATCAACGGCTGGAGTAGGCCCCACTACTAGACTAAAGAGGGAATCATTCCAGGCCATGATGGTCACCCAACAAGCCAATAGTTCGCAAATTACCAGAGGAGCAAATTGGTTAAGGGACTTAAAATGGTAAGATCCCCGCCCATACCCCAGTATTATGAGAGATCCAATAGAAGTTCATATGTGGATTTCTTCTATGGAGACCATATTCGAGTCTGGGGTTTCTGGATGACCAGAAAGTCTCATGTGTGGCATTTGTATTGCAAAAGGACGCTGAGGTATCGTGGATGGATAATAAGGATAGTATCACCTAGGAGGGGGNACCACCTGAAGCTGCATCAACGGCTGGAGTAGGCCCCACTACTAGACTAAAGAGGGAATCATTCCAGGCCATGATGGTCACCCAACAAGCCAATAGTTCGCAAATTACCAGAGGAGCAAATTGGTTAAGGGACTTAAAATGGTAAGATCCCCGCCCATACCCCAGTATTATGAGAGATCCAATAGAAGTTCATATGTGGATTTCTTCTATGGAGACCATATTCGAGTCTGGGGTTTCTGGATGACCAGAAAGTCTCATGTGTGGCATTTGTATTGCAAAAGGACGCAGAGTATCGTGGATGGATAATAAGGATAGTATCACCTAGGAGGGGGAGCTATGGAATGAGATCGGTTTAAGGAGACTTCCCTCAAGTAGTACTATCCCAAAGCAGAACGACTTAGGAAAAAGCAGGATTTTGCCCATCTGACTTAGGGTGGACACTCGGTGGAAAGATAAGATAGAGATTTCATGAGATTAAAGAGGTTTGAACAGAAAATGACCAAGAAATTTTTCTTGGGTCTGGACCCAGAGATTTGCCGCACGGTGGAAGCTATAGACCCAAAAACTTATGAGGAGGCTTTGAGAACTGCCAAAGCCTTAGAGAAACCTAGAGATGAGGTATGGCGAGACCAGCCAATTATTATTGGACGCAAGTGGTCCTATGATCGAGAGACTCAGATTGTCAGCCACCAGCGCGTAGGCGCCGCTATGTCGACCGACCTGCCCAGCAACAAGCTAAGAGACACCCTCCCTGACGTACTGATCGACACCCTAGGAACCAAGATGGGCCAAAGGAAGGGGGGAAATAGGGTGCAGGATTTGTGGGAAGCTGGACGGGGAAAGGTACATGGCTGAGACAATAGCCTATTTTTGATGTGGTCAAGAAGGTCATATCACCATCAACTGCATGACCAAGGATAGTTTTGTGAATAGAAATGAATCAATGTCACCAAAAGAAAAGTTTGTGATTGCTAAAAGGGTGGAGGCTGAGAGTTCCAATTGTAAAAAGAATGAAGCTTCAAAGACGGTACAGGGGAAGTCTAGTTCTATTCAATGTTGGAAGTGCAAAGGGTTTGGACACATGAGCAAAGAGTGTGTTAATAAAAAAGTTATGGTGATAAGGAATGGTATACTTGATTCAGATGATGAATGTGAGGATCATGACTCACAGCTTGTGGAAGAAATCGCAGCATATGATGATGAGTATGTTGAAGAAGGTAATTCCATATCTTTGATCACAAGAAGGGTACTCAATGTTCAAATCAAGGAAGAGAAATTTGAAGATCAAAGGGAAAACTTGTTCCACACAAGATGTTTGGTCAAAGGAAACCCATGCAGCTTGGTGATTGATAGTGGAAGTTGCACAAATGTGGTAAGCAGCTTCCTTGTAAAAAGACTTCAACTTTCTGTCCATCCCCATCCAAAACCATACAAACTTCATTGGTTAACAAACAAAGAAGAAATTAAGGTGAATTCCCAAGCTCTTATTTCTTTTACTCTTGGAAGATATAAAGATGAAGTTCTTTGTGATGTCGTACCAATGCATGCGGGGGACATCTTATTCGGCCGACCTTGGCAATATGATAGAAAGGTAACATTTGATGGTTTGATGAACAAGTATACTTTTACTTTGTGTGGGAAGAAATTTACTTTACTTCCATTGTCTCCATATGAAGTACATTGTGACCAATTGAAATTAGAGAAGAAAAGAAAAGAATCTGAAGAACAACAGTGGAGAGAAGAAACTAAGGTAAAGGTGAGAAAAAAAAAAGGGGGAAAAAAAAAACAATATTCAGTTCTTGTCCGGAAAGAACGAAGAATTTGATTTGAGGACAAATCCTTTTAAAGAAAGGGGGGATGATATGAATCCAACAACTGATCACGTGCATGTACCCGAACGAGCAATTATAAGAAGCAATACAAAGAAGATTCAAGTATCAAATCAAGAAAATAATGGAGTGGCTGACATTGGAAAGTGATTAGAAGACTTGCCTTTGGTAGTTGAACTACCAATTAAGACAATTTATGAATTGCCTTATTTTCTTCAATTTATATTTAATAGCATTTATTAAAAGTTTGTATGAATTGCCTTATATTCTTCAATTTGTATTTAATAGCATTTATTAGCATTTATTAGTGGTTGGTGGCTGAACTTTATTTTGTTAGGGTTATCTTTTGGGCCTATTTAAAGGCATGTAATACTCATGTTTGGGGGATTTTTGTTGAATACAGAAAAAACCTTTGTGTTTTCTTGATACCCTTTTGGTGTTATTCTTTTTCAAACCTTGCTTTAGGTTTGATGTTTAAACCGATTCATTGAATTAGTTTTGATCAAGCTAATTCTGGAGTGAATTGTCTTGGTATCTAAGAGTGACCATCATAGATTCCAAGTTCGATCTAAGAGTCATTCATCTTCTAACCAGCTCTTGGTTGGAATCAATCCATTAAGTTAACTTTTTCTGTGAACGTTTTGCAAGGATTCTAGAAGGACCTGTAGCTTTGCAAATTCCAGCATTGTAGACACTCAGCATTGTAGGTCATATAACCATCAACTGCACGGCCAAGGACACCAAAAACTAACCTAACCCACCTAGAGTAGTGGAAGAGGCAGACAGACCGTTGCAAATTCGTGCTCAAGCTAGGGCATATGCGTCCACCAACAGAGACACTTGGAGGTTCGACACTGTGGTGACCGGTACACTACCCATTTTAGGTCATTATGCTTTACAATATTTTATTTGGGCTCTACACACTCTTTTATATGTGTTCCTTTTGTTACAAAAATAAGGTTCGAATTAGAACCTTTATTGCATGTATTGTTTGTAAGTACCCCTACGGGGGTAGACTTAGTAGTTAAGGATAGAGTAGAAGATGGCCAAGTAACTGTAGCCGATTGAACCCTAAGCGTAGACCTGATATTAGTTAGCATGAAAGAATTCGATGTAATACTAGACATGAATTGGTTAGTTGAAAACCACACTAGTATAGACTGCCGTAAAAAGGAAGTTATATTCTCACCACTGTCAGGACCCAACTTTAAGTTTAAGGGTACATGCATCGGACCTACTCCAAAATTAGTCTCAATGATGAAAGATAAGAGGCTAGTTCAACAAGGGGGTTGAGCTATATTAGCATGTGTCATAGATGTAAGAGGAAAGGAAAAGATCCTAGATACTGTACCAGTAGTGAACGAATTTTCAGACCTCTTTCTGGAAGACCTACCAGGAATACCCTCTTCCCGAGCTATAGACTTTGCTATAGAACTAGAACCGGAAATTGAGCCTATTTCCATGGCACCAGTAGAGTTGAAAGAACTCAAGGCACAGTTAAAAGACATACTGAACAAAGGCTTCATTTGACCTAGCATATCCCCTTGGGGTGCACCAATGTTGTTTGTCAAAAAGAAGGATGGATCAATTATAGAGAACTAAATAAGAGGACGATAAAGAACAAGTACCTCCTCCCCCTCGCATAGAACCTATTTGACCAACTTAGGGAGGCGAAGGTATTCTCCAAGATAGATCTTTGGTTAGGGTACTACCAAATCAAGATTAAAGAAGGGGATGTACCAAAACTAGTGTTTAGGACAAGATAAGGTCAACTACAAGTTTGTAGTGATGTTGTTTGGGCTCAACAACGCCCCAACTGTGTTTATGAAATTAATTAACCAAGTGTTCAAGAACTATCTAGACACGTTCATTATCGTGTTCATAGAAGACATCCTAGTATACTAAAAAAAGGACCAAGAATACTTCCGAAAAGTCCTGACAACCCTAAGAGTGAACAAGTTGTACGTCAAGTTCTCCAAGTGCGAATTTTCGCTGCGACAAGTCTTGTTCTTTAGACACGTGGTATCAAAAGACGGAATATTCGTAGACCCCACCAACAATCAAAGCGCTTACCAAGTGGGAACGCCTAATTACAGTTATAGAGGTGTGAAGTTTTCTAGGATTAACGGGGTACTATCAAAGATTCGTGCAAGACTTGGCTAAGATAGCATTGCCACTTACATAGCTAACGAGGAAGGACGTACCATTTACATGGAGTGATGCATGTGAGGCAAGCTTCCAAGACCTAAAACAAAGATTGGTAACAACCCCAGTTCTCACAGTCCCAAAGAGTTCAGAGGGGTACGTGATCTATAACGATGTTTCTAAGAAAGGACTAGGATGTGTGTTGATGCAACATGACAAAGTCATTGCATACACATCTCATCAACTAAATTAATACAAGAAGAACTATCCTATACATGACCTAGAGTTGACCGCAGTAGTGTTCGCATTAAAAAATTTGGCGACACTACCTATATGGAGAAAAATCCCAAATCTATGCCAACCACAAGAGTTTGAAATATTTCTTCACCAAGAAAGAGCTAAACATGAGGCAACGAAAGAACTGGTGAAAGACTACAATATAGACATCCATTACCACCCTTGAAAGACAAATGTGGTTGTTGATGCCCTAAGTCGAATGATGGCCCACTCGTTGGCCCTCAATATTAGCGAGGTACGAGTACAAAGAGATTTTGAGCGAGCTAACATAGTTATAGTGTCTGAAGGAATCATAGCACAGATGGCTCGACTAACAATACAACCCACAATTAGACAAAGAATTATAGATTTCTAATGAGAGGACTCTAGCCTACATAAGATTACGAGCCAACTAGCAGAGGGTCCAATGGAAGGATTCTCAAAATCCTCAGATGACGGACTGATGTGTCAAGGACGCCTATGTGTCTTAGCAATAGAGAAGTTAAGAAAAGAGATATTGATGGATGCTCATAACTCGCCATTTTCTATGCATACAGGCAGTACTAAGATGTACGAAGATTAGCAACAACACTTCTGGTGGCGAAATATGAAGAAAGACGTAGCAGAGTATGTGAGCAAGTGCTTAGTATGTCAACAAGTAAAAGCTCCTAGACAAAAAATGGTGGGGATGTTGCAACCCCTGAGCATACCAAAGTGGAAGTGGGAAAATATAGCCATGGACTTCATAGTAAGACTACCCAAAACGCTAAAAGGCTACATAGTAATCTGGGTAATTACCGATAGATTGACAAAATCGGCACACTTCCTATTAGGATAAACAACATATACAATTGACACCTGGGTTCAATTGTATGTGAAAGAGATAATAAGATTGCATGGAGTCCCAGTGTCAATAGTATCCGATCAAGACCCACACTTTACGTCGGTAGTTGGTGGGACCTTAAGAAAGCGTTGAGTACTCGCCTCGACTTCATCACTGCCTTCCACCCTCAAACGGATGAGCAAATGAAGCATTTAAAAATCAAATTCTAGAGGACATGCCATGCACTTGCATACTAGACTTCAAGGGAAGCTAGGATTCCAAACTACACCTGATAGAATTTTTGTACAACAAAAACTTCTAGGCAACCATCAGGATGACACCGTTCGAGGCCTCATATGAAAAACGATGTAAATCCCCATTATGCTGGGATGAAATAGGCGATAGAGAATTTTTTGGACCCAAATTAGTTCAAGTCACCAATGAGTCCGTTCAAATAATCAGACGGAGGATGCATACCACTCAAAGTAGACAGAAAAGTTACGCTGGCGTAAGACGTAGGAGCTTAGAGTTTGAAAATAGGAGACCTAGTATTCCTGAAAGTGGCACCAATGAAAGGTGTCTTGAGGTTCGGGTGTAAGGAAAAATTGAGCCATCGATTCATTAGACCCTTCAAAATTCTTGAGCAAATTGGTCCAGTGGCATATAGACTAGCCCTGCCGCCCTCCCTCTCAGGCGTACACAATGTATTTGACGTGTCAATGCTGAGGAAATACATGATGGACCCTATCCACATAATAGACTACAAACCCCTTCAGCTTAATAAAGACTTAAGTTATGAAGAAAAGCCCATAAGAATCCTAGCTCGCGAAGTAAAAGCCCTACGCAATTGAGATATTGTCTCCGTTGAGGTGCTATGACAAAACCATCACACTGAGGAAGCTACGTGGGAATGTGTGAACGAAATAACAGAAAAATATCCTGAATTAGTGCAGGAGTAAAAGAAAACTCAGCGTAGTCGCTAGAAAATTCGAGAATTCTGGCGACCATCGAAATTCTCGCGTCCTCAACCGAGATCATGCTCCCTAACTCCCCATACCGCTCCCACTTACCCCTTCTGCCACAGACATCTGCAAGGGGAATGTCAAGAGAGAAAAATTAGAGAGAAACACGAGCTAGAGAGAAACTAAAAGCATTTTTGAACGAGTTTGAACCCACACACTTAATGCTTAGAACAACTAACCCACGCCGCAAAAGAGATCTTCGACGATTGTACGTTCACCTAAGGTATGTGTTCTCATCTCACCAACGTTCATTGTCATTGGTAAAAAGAGATGAGTTTCCGTTTTAGAAATTCATAGATATGTTATTTTAGGCATTTACTGTTGTAAACACACAAACTAAAGCTTTTAAATGAATTGCATTGACAAATAGATCAATTTAGTTGGCTTTTATAGCCCTACACACTNAGCAACTTCCTTGTAAAAAGACTTTAACTTTCTGTCCATCCACATCTAAAACCGTACAAACTTCAATGGTTGACAAACAATGAAGGAATTAAGGTGAACTCCCAAGCTCTGATTTCTTTTACTCTTGGAAGATATAAAGATGAAGTCCTTTGTGATGTACCAATGCATGCGGGGGACATCTTGTTCGGCCGACCTTTGCAATATGATAGAAAGGTAACATTTGATGGTTTGATGAATAAGTATACTTTTACTTTGTGTGGGAAGAAATTTACTTCTGTTGTCTCCCTATGAAGTGCATTGTGACCAATTGAAATTAGAGAAGAAAAGAAAAGAATATGAAGAACAACAGTGGAGAGAAGAAACTAAGGTAAAAGAGAGATAAGTGTGAAAAAAAAGAGAAAAGTGAGGGGCAAAGGATGAGTGAAAGCCAAGAAAGAAAAAAGAAGGTGAGAAAAAAGTGAGAAAAAAAAAATATTAGTAGAGAAAAAAAAACAATATTCAGTTCTTGTCCGGAAATAATGAAGAATTTGATTTGAGGACAAATCCTTTTAAAGAAAAGGGGGATTGATATGAATCCAACGACTAATCACTTCCATATACCCGAACGAGCAATTACAAGAAGCAATACAAAGAAGATTCAAGTATCAAATCAAGAAAATAATAGAGTGGCTGACATTGGAAAGTGATTAGAAGACTTACCATTGGTAGTTGAATTACCCATTAAGACAATTTATGAATGCCTTATTTTCTTGGATTTGTATTTAATATCATTTATTAGTGATTTGTAGTTGGTGGTTGAACTTTATTATGTTAGGGTTATCTTGTGGGCCTATTTAAAGACATGTAATATTCAATGTTTGGGGATGAGAAGAATTGTTGAATACAGACAAAATCTTTGTGTTTTCTTGATACTTTTTTTGGTTTTATTATTTTTCAAACCTTGCTTTAGGTTTGATGTTTAAACCGATTCATTGAATTAGTTTTGATGAAGCTAATTCTGGAGTGAATTGTCTTGGTATCTAAGAGTGACCATCATAGATTCCAAGTTCGATCTAAGAGTCTTTCATCTTCTAACCAGCTCTTGGTTGGAATCAATCCATTAAGTTAACTTTTTCTGTGAACGTTTTGCAAGGATTCTAGAAGGACCTGTAGCTTTGCAAATTCCAGCATTGTAGACGCTCAGCATTGTAGGTCATATCACCATCAACTGCACGGCCAAGGACACAAAAAACTAACCTAACCCACCTAGAGTAGTGGAAGAGGCAGACAAACCGTTGCAAATTCGTGCTCAAGCTAGGGCATATGCGTCCACCAACAGAGACACTTGGAGCTTCGACACCGTGGTGACCGGTACACTACCCATTTTAGGTCATTATGCTTTACAATATTTTATTTGGGCTCTACACACTCTTTTATATGTGTTCCTTTTGTTACAAAAATAAGGTTCGAATTAGAACCTTTATTGCATGTATTGTTTGTAAGTACCCCTACGGGGGTAGACTTAGTAGTTAAGGATAGAGTAGAAGATGGCCAAGTAACTGTAGCCGATTGAACCCTAAGCGTAGACCTGATATTAGTTAGCATGAAAGAATTCGATGTAATACTAGACATGAATTGGTTAGTTGAAAACCACACTAGTATAGACTGCCGTAAAAAGGAAGTTATATTCTCACCACTGTCAGGACCCAACTTTAAGTTTAAGGGTACATGCATCGGACCTACTCCAAAATTAGTCTCAATGATGAAAGATAAGAGGCTAGTTCAACAAGGGGGTTGAGCTATATTAGCATGTGTCATAGATGTAAGAGGAAAGGAAAAGATCCTAGATACTGTACCAGTAGTGAACGAATTTTCAGACCTCTTTCTGGAAGACCTACCAGGAATACCCTCTTCCCGAGCTATAGACTTTGCTATAGAACTAGAACCGGAAATTGAGCCTATTTCCATGGCACCAGTAGAGTTGAAAGAACTCAAGGCACAGTTAAAAGACATACTGAACAAAGGCTTCATTTGACCTAGCATATCCCCTTGGGGTGCACCAATGTTGTTTGTCAAAAAGAAGGATGGATCAATTATAGAGAACTAAATAAGAGGACGATAAAGAACAAGTACCTCCTCCCCCTCGCATAGAACCTATTTGACCAACTTAGGGAGGCGAAGGTATTCTCCAAGATAGATCTTTGGTTAGGGTACTACCAAATCAAGATTAAAGAAGGGGATGTACCAAAACTAGTGTTTAGGACAAGATAAGGTCAACTACAAGTTTGTAGTGATGTTGTTTGGGCTCAACAACGCCCCAACTGTGTTTATGAAATTAATTAACCAAGTGTTCAAGAACTATCTAGACACGTTCATTATCGTGTTCATAGAAGACATCCTAGTATACTAAAAAAAGGACCAAGAATACTTCCGAAAAGTCCTGACAACCCTAAGAGTGAACAAGTTGTACGTCAAGTTCTCCAAGTGCGAATTTTCGCTGCGACAAGTCTTGTTCTTTAGACACGTGGTATCAAAAGACGGAATATTCGTAGACCCCACCAACAATCAAAGCGCTTACCAAGTGGGAACGCCTAATTACAGTTATAGAGGTGTGAAGTTTTCTAGGATTAACGGGGTACTATCAAAGATTCGTGCAAGACTTGGCTAAGATAGCATTGCCACTTACATAGCTAACGAGGAAGGACGTACCATTTACATGGAGTGATGCATGTGAGGCAAGCTTCCAAGACCTAAAACAAAGATTGGTAACAACCCCAGTTCTCACAGTCCCAAAGAGTTCAGAGGGGTACGTGATCTATAACGATGTTTCTAAGAAAGGACTAGGATGTGTGTTGATGCAACATGACAAAGTCATTGCATACACATCTCATCAACTAAATTAATACAAGAAGAACTATCCTATACATGACCTAGAGTTGACCGCAGTAGTGTTCGCATTAAAAAATTTGGCGACACTACCTATATGGAGAAAAATCCCAAATCTATGCCAACCACAAGAGTTTGAAATATTTCTTCACCAAGAAAGAGCTAAACATGAGGCAACGAAAGAACTGGTGAAAGACTACAATATAGACATCCATTACCACCCTTGAAAGACAAATGTGGTTGTTGATGCCCTAAGTCGAATGATGGCCCACTCGTTGGCCCTCAATATTAGCGAGGTACGAGTACAAAGAGATTTTGAGCGAGCTAACATAGTTATAGTGTCTGAAGGAATCATAGCACAGATGGCTCGACTAACAATACAACCCACAATTAGACAAAGAATTATAGATTTCTAATGAGAGGACTCTAGCCTACATAAGATTACGAGCCAACTAGCAGAGGGTCCAATGGAAGGATTCTCAAAATCCTCAGATGACGGACTGATGTGTCAAGGACGCCTATGTGTCTTAGCAATAGAGAAGTTAAGAAAAGAGATATTGATGGATGCTCATAACTCGCCATTTTCTATGCATACAGGCAGTACTAAGATGTACGAAGATTAGCAACAACACTTCTGGTGGCGAAATATGAAGAAAGACGTAGCAGAGTATGTGAGCAAGTGCTTAGTATGTCAACAAGTAAAAGCTCCTAGACAAAAAAATGGTGGGGATGTTGCAACCCCTGAGCATACCAAAGTGGAAGTGGGAAAATATAGCCATGGACTTCATAGTAAGACTACCCAAAACGCTAAAAGGCTACATAGTAATCTGGGTAATTACCGATAGATTGACAAAATCGGCACACTTCCTATTAGGATAAACAACATATACAATTGACACCTGGGTTCAATTGTATGTGAAAGAGATAATAAGATTGCATGGAGTCCCAGTGTCAATAGTATCCGATCAAGACCCACACTTTACGTCGGTAGTTGGTGGGACCTTAAGAAAGCGTTGAGTACTCGCCTCGACTTCATCACTGCCTTCCACCCTCAAACGGATGAGCAAATGAAGCATTTAAAAATCAAATTCTAGAGGACATGCCATGCACTTGCATACTAGACTTCAAGGGAAGCTAGGATTCCAAACTACACCTGATAGAATTTTTGTACAACAAAAACTTCTAGGCAACCATCAGGATGACACCGTTCGAGGCCTCATATGAAAAACGATGTAAATCCCCATTATGCTGGGATGAAATAGGCGATAGAGAATTTTTTGGACCCAAATTAGTTCAAGTCACCAATGAGTCCGTTCAAATAATCAGACGGAGGATGCATACCACTCAAAGTAGACAGAAAAGTTACGCTGGCGTAAGACGTAGGAGCTTAGAGTTTGAAAATAGGAGACCTAGTATTCCTGAAAGTGGCACCAATGAAAGGTGTCTTGAGGTTCGGGTGTAAGGAAAAATTGAGCCATCGATTCATTAGACCCTTCAAAATTCTTGAGCAAATTGGTCCAGTGGCATATAGACTAGCCCTGCCGCCCTCCCTCTCAGGCGTACACAATGTATTTGACGTGTCAATGCTGAGGAAATACATGATGGACCCTATCCACATAATAGACTACAAACCCCTTCAGCTTAATAAAGACTTAAGTTATGAAGAAAAGCCCATAAGAATCCTAGCTCGCGAAGTAAAAGCCCTACGCAATTGAGATATTGTCTCCGTTGAGGTGCTATGACAAAACCATCACACTGAGGAAGCTACGTGGGAATGTGTGAACGAAATAACAGAAAAATATCCTGAATTAGTGCAGGAGTAAAAGAAAACTCAGCGTAGTCGCTAGAAAATTCGAGAATTCTGGCGACCATCGAAATTCTCGCGTCCTCAACCGAGATCATGCTCCCTAACTCCCCATACCGCTCCCACTTACCCCTTCTGCCACAGACATCTGCAAGGGGAATGTCAAGAGAGAAAAATTAGAGAGAAACACGAGCTAGAGAGAAACTAAAAGCATTTTTCAACGAGTTTGAACCCACGCACTTAATGCTTAGAACAACTAACCCACGCCGCAAAAGAGATCTTTGACGATTGTACGTTCACCTAAGGTACGTTTTCTCATCTCACCAACATTCATTGTCATTGGTAAAAAGAGATGAGTTTCCGTTTTAGAAATTCATAGATATGTTATTTTAGGCATTTACTGTTGTAAACACACAAACTAAAGCTTTTAAATGAATTGCATTGACAAATAGATCAATTTAGTTGGCTTTTATAGCCCTACACACTAAAACTTTAGAAAGCATAAAATTAGTCAACTTTAAAAATAGGAAAAACAACCACCCACTAATTAATTTAGCGNAGTTCGAGTAGAAGAAAATGCAAAGTGCAAAAATATACACATCGTGGGGTCCATCCCGAGCAGGCTCGCTCACTCCTCCACGCCGTCGTCAAGTGCCGGCATCTCCATCACCACCACGAAGAGGCCGATGCCGTGATAACGGGCGTCGAGTTGTCGTTGAGCGAGTGATCAGGGAGACAACAACAATTGTCTTCGNTGATGCTTTCAGTTTACTCGTAGTACTACACACATACCCATTGACTCACGTAGTTTTATGAATGCATCCAACTTCAGTGGCTTTGTCATAATATCTATGACTTGTTCTTGTGTGACACAATGCTTCAACTCAATAACTCCATCTCTTGTCAAATCAAGCAAGAAATGAAACCTCAGATCAATTTGTTTGCTACGTCCATGCATGACTGGATTCTTGGGTAGCTTAATAGTGGAACTGTTATCACATAACATAGAGATACACTTGTCTTGAACATGACCAAGTTTTTCCAAAACTCTCCTCATCCACACCCCTTGATAAGCACAAGAGCGGCTGTTAAATAAAAGCCATGCCTTATTTAGTTAGGTTTGTAAAACATCTGAATTCAGGCGAATGGAGGAGCGTGATTCTAGGGGCCATTGTTTTGGCAATTTGGGCGAAGTCTTCGTCCAGTTCTTCTATTTTTGTATAATTGGTTTTTCTATTTTTGGAATTAGATTTGTTATTTAAACCGTTCAACAGAAGTAAAATAAGATATCGAGTCTTCAGCAAATGTGAGTGAATCTCTCTTCCTCTCTCCTTTTACTTCGGCTAATTTTTTCTTTCAAAGAAACCTTCGGCCTATTTTTCGTCGACATTGTCCTCCGAATGGCCAGAGTCAACAAGTGGTATCAGAGCCTCGTTGAAGCGATCGGTAGTATACCATCACAGAAGAGCCAAGCTATCAACAATCAAGTTGAATAGCTCAATTGGTTAGAGTGTCGACCTAACAACACACAGGTCTTAGGTTTGAGTAGAAGAAAATGCAAAGTGCGAAAATAAACACATCGTGGGGTCCATCCCGAGCAGGCTCGCTCACTCCTCCACGCCGTCGTCAAGTGCCGGCATCTCCATCACCACCACGAAGAGGCCGATGCCGTGATAACGGGCGTCGAGTTGTCGTTGAGCGAGTGATCAGGGAGACAACAACAATTGTCTTCGTTCAGTACTCGATGCGATGTTGACAAAGGTCCAACTACAACGAGTGGGCCTTGTTGATGCGCGTCAACCTACAGGCCCAAGGGTTATGGGGCACGCTGTCGAGCCAGAGGAAGGAGAAACAATTGAGTTACCGGGAGGATCGGCTGGCGGCTGGCGTTCGCCGCCATATTACGATATGTGCCCCCAGAGATGCTGGCGTCTCTTTCCACCAAGCGCACCGCACACAAAGTGGCCTTGGAGGGAATCAAATCCCGTCGGGTTAGTGTATATCGAGTGCGAGAATCCAACATCGAGCAGCTGCGGAAGGAGCTCTCGGAGATCCGCTTTAAGGACGACAAATCTGTCAATGATTTTTCAATGCGGATCACGGGGCTTGCCAACGGCATCACCACCCTCGGTGGTGAGACAGAAATCGTGAAGAAGATGTTGCAGGTACGCCTAAAGCTCCGCGACAACACCGGCGAGAGCAACGGGTCCTCCTCCAGTCGCAAAGGCGGTAAGACCAATGGCAGGCCGATCCAATGCTCGAACTGTGGGAAGAGAGGACACCTGAGTAGAAATTGCTGGAGCAAGCTCCAGGAATAAGGAGAAGGCCTAAAAGGCCCATGTGGCTCAATCCGAGGAGGACGAGCCAGCTCTCTTCATGGTAATTGCATGCGTCTCCATTTCGATTCCAAATCCGACGACGATGTTGAACTCGAGAAAGAGCTCTAGCTGGGGAGCCAATTCAACTGGAGGAGGAGAGTGTTCGCTCAGATCGGCGAGAGGGACGAGCAACACGAGCACCGGCGATGGATCCTTGACACAGGGGAACAAACCATATGACCGGGGCTAGATCTGCGTTCTCCGAGCTCGACTCGGGGATCCGTGGGATGGTGAAATTCAGCGACGGCTCCGTCGTCGAGATCGAAGGGCGCGGCACCATCCTGTTCGTCAGTAAGGGAGGCGAGCATCGCAAGCTGACCGACGTCTACTTCATCCCGAGGCTCAAGGCTAACCTTGTGAGCCTGGGTCAACTCGATGAGACAGGTTGCTTCATTTCCATCGAGCGCGGACTACTCAAAATCTGCGATAATCAACGACGGCTGCTCACGCAGGCAAGGCGCACGACAAACCGTCTTTACATCCTGGAGTTAGAGATAGACCAACCCGTCAGCCTCTCGGCCAAGACCGAAGAGGTATCTTGGAGGTGGCACGCAAGGTACGGACACTTAAACTTTCCTGCCCTAGAAAAGCTGCAGAAGAAGGAGTTGGTGCACGGCTTGCCAGAAATCAAAGGCGTGAACAAGCTGTGCGACGGGTGCCTCATCGGCAAACAGAGGCGCACACCCTTTCCGTCTCGAACAGCATACCATGCCGATGAGCCGTTGGAGCTTGTACACGGCGATATCTGCGGGCCCATCAAGCCGGCGACCCCAGGCGGTAAGAGTCTCTTCCTCCTGTTAGTCGATGACAAAAGCCGCTTCATGTGGCTGACTCTGCTGCAAGCGAAAAGTGAGGNACCGAGCCGATGAGCCGTTGGAGCTTGTACACGGCGATATCTGCGGGCCCATCAAGCCGGCGACCCCAGGCGGTAAGAGTCTCTTCCTCCTGTTAGTCGATGACAAAAGCCGCTTCATGTGGTTGACCCTGCTGCAAGCGAAAAGTGAGGCAGCAGAGGCGGTTAAGCGCATTAAAGCGTGAGTGGAGGCCGAATGTGAGAAGAAGATGCGAATGCTGAGCACAGACCGAGGCGGAGAATTCACCTCAGCAAGTTTCAGTAAGTACTACGACGAGATCGGCATACAACGGCACCTAACGGCACCCTACTCCCCCCAACAGAACGGAGTGGTAGAGCGCCGAAATCAGACCATTGTCGGGACAGCAAGGTCATTGTTGGTGACGGCCGGGATGCCTGGGAGATTCTGGGGAGAGGCAGTAATGACGGCTGTCTATCTCCTCAATCGGTCACCAACCCGGAGCCTCGACGGGAAGACGCCATATGAGGTCTGGTACAACAAAAAACCAACAGTACATCATTTTCGCGTGTTCGGCTGCGTCGCATACATGAAGGTAACACGTCCCCATCTCGCCAAGCTCGATCCCAGGGGGCTGAAGGTCGTCTTCATCGGCTACGAACCCGGGAGCAAGGCGTACAGACTCTATGATCCTGTAGGGGGGCGAGCTCACGTGTCTCGCGACGTCGTCTTTGACGAAAGCACCTTCTGGCAGTGGAATGACGTGATCGAGGCAGACCGTAATCCAAATCAATTCACGGTGGAGTACCTCGTCACCGAGCCTGAAGAAGGAGGAGCCCAGCATCAGGAGACGTCACCGCCGCCAGCAGGTGCACCACCTGAACCAGTGGAATTCGCAACACCACGGACTGCGGATTCGACGCTGGATGCCGATCACGATACTGATCTGGAGGCTAGGTACCGGAGGATGGATGACCTAGTGGGAGGAGGTGAACCACCTGGACTAGCAGCGCGCGAGCTCGAAGAAGTGGCCGAACTACATGCCGTCAGTGCAGATGAACCAAACACCTTCGCCGAAGCAGAAAAGAACCCGTGCTGGCTGAAGGCAATGCAGGAGGAGATGACATCCATCAATGAGAACCAGACGTG
The DNA here is from genome assembly GCF_002806865.2 of Cucurbita pepo subsp. pepo. Taxonomy (NCBI): domain Eukaryota; kingdom Viridiplantae; phylum Streptophyta; class Magnoliopsida; order Cucurbitales; family Cucurbitaceae; genus Cucurbita; species Cucurbita pepo. The sequence continues at coordinate 2,569,403 of NC_036653.1, forward strand.
GAGTCTGGAGGATATGCCACCGGGACACCGAGCCATAGGGCTCAAATGGGTCTTCAAACTGAAGCGCAACGAAAAAGGAGAAGTTGTGAAGCACAAGGCTCGTCTGGTGGCGAAGGGCTACGTCCAGAAGCAAGGAGTGGACTTCGAAGAGGTATTTGCGCCAGTAGCAAGGTTAGAATCTGTTCGTTTCTTGCTGGCAATTGCGGCACATTACTCTTGGGAGGTTCACCATATGGACGTAAAGTCTGCTTTCCTTAACGGAGAATTGAAGGAGACCGTCTATGTTCGTCAACCACCTGGCTTCCTGGATAACGACAACCCTAATAAGGTACTGCGCCTGCACAAAGCACTCTACGGGCTTCGACAAGCCCCACGAGCCTGGAACGCGAAGCTCGACAGTACCCTACTGTCACTGAATTTCAAACGTTGTGCCTCTGAGCATGGCATGTACACATACGGCCACGGCAAAAAGCGACTGATCGTGGGAGTGTACGTCGACGACCTCATAATCACTGGAGGCGACGTGGGAGTCCTCGGAAGGTTCAAAAAGGAGATGTCGAAAAACTTCGAGATGAGCGATCTCGGTGTGCTCAGCTACTACCTCGGCATCGAAGTGCAACAGAACTCTTCCGGCATCTCCATCTGCCAAAGTGCATACGCGAGGAAGCTGCTGGACACAACTGGGCTTGTGGACAGTAATCCTACCAGGACGCCAATGGAGGCCCGACTTCAACTAAGGAAGGCCGGCACTACGACGACAGTCGACTCCACCAATTACCGCAGCATTGTCGGGAGTCTGCGCTATCTGGTAAACTCTCGTCCTGATCTTGCTTACTCTGTTGGCTATGTGAGCAGGTTTATGGAAGCACCTAGGGAGGAGCATCTAGTGGCTGTCAAGCGCATCCTGCGCTATGTAGCCGGAACCAGAGGCTGGGGTGTGAGATATTGTGCAGGGAGCGGAAAGGAGAAACTCAAGCTGGTCGGCTACAGTGATAGTGACATGGCCGGTGACGTTGATGATCGTAAGAGCACCAGCGGAATGATCTACTTTCTCTCAGGCGGCGCGATCTGCTGGCAATCAACAAAACAGAAGGTGGTTGCTTTGTCTTCCTGCGAAGCAGAATACATCGCCGCTTCGATGGCAGCAACACAAGGGATCTGGCTTGCACGACTAATGGAAGAACTCATCGGGAGAGAAAGCGATCCACCAATGCTATACGTAGACAACAAAGCTACGATCTCCCTGATCAAAAATCCAGTTTTGCACGACCGGAGCAAGCACATAGAAATCAGATTCCACTACATTCGAGAATGTGCAGATCGAGGGCTCATCAAGATTGATTTCATCCGAACAGAGGAACAACTTGGAGACATTTTCACCAAGTCCCTGGCGCGGGTGAAATTCGAAGAACTACGCTCAAAGATCGGAGTTCAAATAATAAGGTACAGCTTTTAGGAGGAGATTGTTAAATAAAAGCCATGCCTTATTTAGTTAGGTTTGTAAAACATCTGAATTCATGCGAATGGAGGAGCGTGATTCTAGGGGCCATTGTTTTGGCAATTTGGGCGAAGTCTTCGTCCACTTCTTCTATTTTTGTATAATTGGTTTTTCTATTTTTGTAATTAGATTTGTTATTTAAACCGTTCAACTGAAGTAAAATAAGATATCGAGTCTTCAGCAAATGTGAGTGAATCTCTCTCCCTCTCTCCTTTTACTTCCGCTAATTTTTTCTTTCGAAGAAACCTTCGGCCTATTTTTCGTCGACATTATCCTCCGAATTGGCAGAGTCAACAGTGGCTGCCACAAATTTCTCTTCAGTGGTGGACAACGTAACTACAGGTTATTTTTTAGAGGACAAAGACACCGCTCCATCACTGAGTAAGAACACATAGCCAGAAGTGTTTTTCCTGTCATCTCTATCTCCTGCATAATCATTGTTAGTATATGCTATCAACTCTCCATTACCCCTTTTCCGATAAAGGATTCCCAAATCTATAGTACCTTTTAAGTATCTCAACACTCTTTTTGCAGCTTGCAAATGCAACTCTGTTGGACTTGCCATAAATCTACTCATTAGAGACACTACATACATTAAATCCGGCGTTGTTGCAGTTATACATAAGGCTTCCAATCAATTGTTTATACATGGTAGCATTGATCTTGGCTCCTTCATCCTCTGTTAGTCTAACCCGAGGAACAATAGGGTTTTTCACACAATTACTTTTTTCCATCCTAAACTTCTCCAAAACTTCTTTTGCATACTTTCTCTCACTAATATAAATGCCTTCATGATTTTGTAAAATCTCTACACCGAGAAAATATTTCATTTTTCCCAAATCAGTCATTTCAAATTAAGTTTTATAGAATTCTTGAACTTAACAAACATGCTCTCATCATTACCAGTAAAAATTAGATCGTCAACATATAGACTAATAATCAAAATTTTACCTCCATCTCCTCTTTGTATGAATAAAGTATGATCACAGTTGCACCTCTCAAATCCTTCTTTGACAAAATGTGACTCAATTCGACTGTACCATGCATGTGGGGCTTGCTTAAGACCATATAATGCCTTCTTCAATTTGTGTAACTTGTATTCTTGACATTTTTTCTCATAACCTTGTGGTTGCTCAACAAAAATAGTTTCTTTTAATTCTCCATATACAAAAGCACTTTTCACGTCAAGCTGATACACATTCCAACTATTCCGAGCTGCTAAAATAATTATTATTCGAATAGGTGCAAACACCTCGGTATAGTCTATACCATGTTGTTGTGCATAACCTTTTGCTACCAACCTAGCCTTATACTTGTCACCATTTTCATTGAGTTTGGTTTTGAAAACCCACTTTACTCCAATCTTCTGCATTCCTTTAGGCAAATCTGTCAACTCCCAAGTCTCATTTCATTTGATGACTTCTATCTCCAAGTCCATTGCAGCTCTCCATTTTGAATTTTGAACAGCTTTTTCAAAGGTAGTCGGATCTGTAGTTGAGGTTAATAGAACTAAATTGTTGTGCTCAACTTCTCAGAAAATTCTCCCCCGCTCACATAATCTTTCATCCATAATGGTGCTCTTCTGTTCCTCACTTCGGGAGTGCTTTCTTCAGATGTTGAGGAATTTGATTCAGATGACTCACGGGAAGATATATTAACTTCCCCTTCTTCTTCTACTATCATCTCCTCTTCAAATTATTCCTCACTTTGGTCATGTTCGCTTCCTTCTATATTACTATCTTCCCATTTGAGGGTATCAAGTCTAGCTTCTTCATTAGTTTTTCCCCAATCCAGCATTTGTTTCTTAAAAAATCACATCTCTGCTTACAACTATCTTCTTGGACACTTGATCATAGAGTTTATATGCTTTAGACTCTTCATTCATCCCTTGATGCACACACTGAAAACTTTTATCATCTAACTTCTTTCTCTTACCATCTAATACATGAATATGCCCAATGCATCAAAAAACTCGAAAATAATCAACATTAGGTTTTACGCCACTCCAAGCCTCCTCAAGAGTCATATCTTTCATTACCACTATAAGACTTCTGTTGAGCACGTGCATTATCTAGTTTACTACTTCTGGCCAGAAATTCTTTGGAACTTGCTTCTCTGATAATATACTTCTAACCATGTTCATAATTATTCTATTTTTGCGCTCAGCTACACCATTTTGTTGGGGAGTGTAGACTGCAGTAAGTTGTCTACTGATACCATTAATTTTGCAAAAATTGTTGAACTCATGAGAGGTGAACTCTCCACTCCTATCTGTGTTGTGCGTAGACAACGAATAAAATCTCCAGTCTCTTTCTCAACAAGTTTTTTGAAATTCTTGAAGATTGTAAAGGCTTCAAAATTTTCAGTAAGAAAATATATCCACACCTTGCGGCTGTAATCATCAATAAATTATAAAATACCTCTTCTTACTGTTGGAAAGAGGTTTGATGGGTCCACAAATGTCTGCATGTACCAGTTGCAGTCTTTTTGTTGCTCTCCATAAACTTCTCTTTGGAAATGCATCCCTATGTTGCTTTCCCACCATGCAATCAGTGCATATTTTAGATGATGCTTTCAATTCGGATAACCCTCTCACCATTTGCTTATATTGCAATGTTCTCAAATCTTTGAAGCCTAAGTGCCCATATCTGCGGCACCCTCTCACCATTGGCATGATTCTTGCAAGTAATAGGAACATCCTATTTGCAGACATTATTGTTTGCATAATAAGCCTCTTCTTGGGATGATAGATTTTGCATTCTCCATGTTGTATTAAAATAGATACACCTCTTTCTTGCAATTGTCCAAGACTTGATTACCTGAGTGACTCCAGCAACTTGCAATCTAATGTTACCTTTTCCCAACACCGCCATCTTGAAATTATTTTCAAGCTTTACAGATTGTCGGCCTCGTCAAAATCTGAGAACCATTCCTTGTTTGCACACATATGGTTGCTACACCCCGAATCAAGGAACCAAACATCTTTCCTCCTTGATTGATTTAGCTCCACATATGACATCAACAAGATTTCTTCTTCATCCTCAAGCTCAGCATAATTTGCTTCCTTTTCTTATTGAGGACACTCATATCTAAAGTATCCTAACTGATGACACTTATAACATTCAATGGTAGTTTTTGTAGAATAGATGTCTACCTCTTCCTCTTCCTCTACCTCTTCCTCGAAAAACTTCACGAGCTCGATCAACTCCTCTTCCACCGAATCTGGTATCATATGTCACCTTTAGTACTTGTTCATCACTTACACGTCCATTCAGTCTTTGCTCATGTACCAATAAGTTGCTTTGCAATTCATCGATTGTTAAAGTGTCTAAGTTATTAGACTCTTCAATCGAACATATAACATAGTCAAATCTTGAGGTCATTGATCTCAAGATTTTTTTTAATAATCACCACTTGTTTCATGTGTTCGCCATGAATTTTCATCTTTTTTTGCAATGGTGAGAGTTCGAGCAAAATATGCATTAACACTCTCACCTTCTTTCATCTGTAGGATTTCAAACTCTTTCCTAAGAGCTTGGAGTTGAGCTCTTTTGACTCTTGTGGAACCCTGGTACTTCTGCTTCATAGAGTCCCAAATTTGTTTTGCAGTATCTCTATTAAGGATCGTTTCCCTAATAGTTCGATTAATGGCTTGGAACAAATAATTCTTAACCTTCAAGTCTTTCAGCTTCTGGTCTGCAACTATCTTTTGTTGTGCTTCGGTAATCTCTACTCCTTCTGCTGCGGCAGGAATTCCAGTCTCCACCAAAGACCAATATTCCTTTGAACAAAGAAAATTTTCCATAAGCATAGACCAATGATCATAATGACCTTCAAACTTAGGAATTGCCAGTTGAACGAAATTGATTTCAGCTGCTATATTTTGAATCTCTTTCAACTCACTCTTAAAGAAAAAAAAAAAAAAACTACGGTTTCTTATTCTCACAATGAGACCTTGCGATGTGGCTCTAATACCAAATGTTGTAAACACACAAACTAAAACTTTGAAATCAATTGCATTGACAAACAGATAAACTTGGTTCGCTTTTATAGCCTCATAGACTAACCACTCTAGAAAGCATAAAATTAGCCAACTCTAAAAATAGGAAAAACAACCACCCACTAATTAATTTAGTGGTTCTACCATTCCTAGAGAAGTGAACTGCCCTAGAGAAAAAGTCTAGTATGATCATCTTTAACATCTACAAGCCACAAGACTTCGTGGAAGAGAATCAGAGGGTCCAACAGAGAGTTAAAGGAGGAAAACGACAAGGAAGAACGCCAAAAACAATTGCGGAGAGGAGAGAAGAAAATTGAAAATTTGCGCTGAGTCACGGGAAGAAGACGAATCCGCCGGATCTAGATCCAAGTCGGACTCAAACCCACAACTCACTGTAAATCCATTGATTCGGTCCAACACACGCTCAGTGACCTATCCAACCCGCAACACTTGCAACTCGAAACTTGACTGCGCACGCCAAAGCCCAATTACTCGAGGCACAACCCACACAGCCATCCCAAGCAACTTGCAGCAGTCGTGAACCGCGACCCATGACCGTGACCAGTACGCCTATGCGTGACCCGCACCTTGACCCAAAGTCGCCTGCACACGTGTTGGCCTCCTATTGTGTCACATGACACACCTGCAGCGAGCAAATCCTTCGATTCAATCGGCTTAGATAGCTTGGCACGGCTCTGCGGCTCAGATTCTTGGCTATTCAGCTCGGTAATCTTATTTTAGGCTACTTTCCACTATTTCAACCCTCCCGAAGCCAATTTTGACACTAATTAAGGTCACTATGATGCTCTATATCACAAGCTAATTTAGAATTGTGAAATACTAACAAAAGGAACGAGACCACCTAATAGGAAACGATCTCAGGCAACACTTGGAGAAGCTTTCGAGGAACGGGAGCTAACGTATTTAAATTAGGGAGAACTTTGGCTAAGGCCAACCAAGTAAGTGGCCTTATCATAGGGCTACACAATGCTTGATGTATGACGACACATGTCAGTGGTACCAGCACGTGCCCTTTATGCTTTATGATTATGAGGTATAATGTATGACATATGATGTAAGATGACATGTATGAGCTATATAATGATGTCTGATGATGTTTTATAATAATTATGATGTGTTATGATAACGTTGTATGATGATGATGATGCATGATGATACGATGACGTAGATGATGTTATTTCCTTACTATGATGTTATTTTCCATATTAAGTTTGAGAAGCATGTTGTGAATGTCATACTGCATTATTACAATAACTTTGCCTAGGACATGACCCTAGATAACGTTAAAGATGATGATAGGATGGAAAGTTAAAGCACATATATTACTTATAGTAATATAAGGATGAAACTAGGGTTTTGTCATAAAGATGTTTTAAAGACGAGAAACTATAGGGATCTCATGTATTTTTGTATGTACATAACATTGAGATACTTCCCCTTTTATGATGATAAGTATGGATGCGTACGCTTCGATGATGATGGTGATCATGTCGAGCATAACACTCAAGGGTTTTTTGACCTTCGGACGTTGCTACAGACAGATAAGGAAGTACTGCACATCCAATATAGTCCGGACTTGAGGCCACCCCTCGGATGTTTTAATGATAGGTCCCTAGAGCATCATTGCATGTGTTTGCATTTTTACGGCCCTTATAGTTGGATCACTTACTGAGTATTCTTTAAAATACTCAGGCTGTGTGATACGTCATTTTCAGGTAAAGGCAAGGCGCCCCTTTACGGTTGACGACGACATTGCAATCAGAGAGCATGACAAGTACATAGGCTAGTAGCATATTTAATTTCCTAGGCTTAGGTTAGAATAGGTTGTTATGCATTTCACATTTTAAATTAATTTCATTATTGGTTTTAGTTTCATTTCTGAATTATGTTTTGAACACGTAAGACCATGGCGGTATTTTCAATGATGAAGTTATTTTTATTCTGAAATTATGGTTTTAATGATGATGTTTTAAGAGTTATATTTCGCATATGAACTTAGGCTAAGATGACGGTAGCGATTTTAGGTAGTTGAAATCTAGGATCGTTACAGTAACGAACCTACTTGTAAGCTCTCATCGCATCCTTGATCTAGCAAGTGACCATAGACTTCTCTTTGGGTTCTATATATACAACCCTTGCTATTCACAGACTTACGTAACTAGTTTTGCCTATGCAACGGTTGTTCGGTGTCCTAGGTTGAGGTGCTACCTCAAAAGAAATCTCTAGTGGGAAGAATATAGTGTATGCTAGCCTGCTCGTCATCTATGGGAGATTAGCTGGCTAACTCTCCCACTGGACCATGTAGTCACCCTGGGTTAGGGGAGTGACTCAATGTACTTGCTAGCTACTAAGATTACCGGTGTGATTCTATGCCCCATTTCCTCCATTTCATTACATCCTCGTTTTCTCTTCTCCTTCCCATATAAACAATCTCCTAAATACATCATTTTTCATATTTTAATTCATTCTCCTCTCTTTACTTCTCCATCTCCATACCATCCTTTCTTTATCCCTAGCAAGCGTCAATTTGGAGTATAAGAAAGAAAGAAGATGGAAGAATCGAGTTTGAAGTTAGCTTTGGATCTAAACCTCGACGAGTAGAATCAAACAAATATCAACTCAAGAAATTTAGTGACGTCGATTTAGGCCAACCAAGTAGCTTACTATTGGCTAGATTGAATGACTTGTTTGTTGTATGAAAGATATGTGCCATGTTGCCTCTACACGTGTCATGTTTTATGATTGTATGATGTGTTTTATGCTATGTTTAAGCTATGAAATATGTTATGCCACATACAAGCTATGTTATGAAATCATATATACTATGCTATAACTGTTGTAAATTGTCATAAGTTTTGATTTGATTTCGAGATCTTATGACAAGGTGGAGATTACTATGCTATATCTGTTGTAAATTGTCATAAGTTTTGATTTGATTTTGAGATCTTATGACAAGGTGGAGATTGTTGTAAATTTTTATAAGTTTTGATTTGATTTGGTTNGTTTATTCTGAAATTATGGTTTTAATGATAATGTTTTAAGAGTTATATTTCGCATATGAGCTTAGGCTAAGATGACGGTAGCGATTTTAGGTAGTTGAAATCTAGGNCAGTCATATCGTAGATTTGATTCTATAATGCTATATAATGAGAGAGTTCTCCCTCCATTCCGAATATCCATTCCTAACAAGTGGCATCGGGATTTGGGGAAGTTTTGGGTGTCACATCGTATTTGTTGAGTGACATATTGGTGAGAGTCTTTGTAGTGTGATAGTGAGGTATTCACATGTAACACTTGGTTTTTTAGTGACTGGTTGCTACCCGTGGATGTAGGGGAACTTCTTCTCTCCGAACCACGTAAATATGTTGGTGTCTCTTTGTGTAATTCAGTTCATTGGTGTTGTGAGTACATTTGTTCCGCTTCCTGCGCACAACAAGTGGTATCAGAGCTTGATTCTGGTATTTGAGGTATTGTGAAAGTTTTGGCCTCATCGACCACTAGACGTGCTCACAATCGTGCTTATGGCAGAATCTCTGGAATTAAATCACGGCGTGGATCGAAATTGTGGAGTTTCAATCTCGAAGTAGAGAAATTTGATGGAACCAATAATTTTGGTGTTTGGCGAGGTGAAGTTAGCGATTTGCTGGTCATGCAAGATCTTGATGCTTCTCTCCAAGACATGATGCCTGAAGACATGACAGAAGCAGAATGGACGAAATTAAATCTGCAAGCTTGCGGAATTATTCGATCTTGTCTTGGTAAGGATCAGAAATATCCATTTATGAAGGTGACCATGGCGAAAGAATTATGGGACAAGCTTGAGGCGAAATATATGCAAAAAAGCGTGGAAAATAAACTCTATTTGAAGAAGAAACTCTTCCGTTTTGACTACAAGGAAGGTATCTCAATGGCTGAGCATTTGGATGATTTTAACAAAATCATCCCTAATTTGCTCAATCTTGATGTTAAGATTGATGACGAAGACAAGGCATTGTTGTTATTAAATTCTTTGCCGGAGTCCTACGAGTTTTTAGTAACCACCCTACTGCATGGAGCCTATGATATTGATTTTGAAGATGTTTCGAATGCCTTGATGAATAATGAGGCACGAAAGAAGGAAAAGGAGGCATATCAAGGTTCTAGCTCAAATGTTCTCACTGCTCGTGAAAGAACTTCTACTTGGAAAAAGAGCGAATGTGGAGAGTCCCGATCAAAGTCGAGAGGTAAATATGGTAATTGGAGAAAACTTGATAAAAATGAGTGTGCATATNTTGATCAGGTAGATAATAAGTCTGATGTCTTAGAATTGGAGGAGCAAAACCTTGTAAATGAAAAAATGGAGGAGCTTGAGTCTATCGCCAAGAATAGACCACGAAGGGTAATTCGAANTCACTGATACAGATAATGCCTTGACGATCTCCTCATCAGTCAACCAAAACCAGTGAATGGATTCTTGATTCTGGGTGCTCCTATCANACAAGGTTTAATGATACAATAGCATATGCTTTCTCTATGATCGATGGAATTCCCAACATACGTATTGAGGCTTGAGGTGGTAGCAACCAACTCAGTTATCAACTTGGAGATCTTATGACAAGGTGGAGATCGTTGTAAATTGTCATAAGTTTTGATTTGATTTCGAGATCTTATGACAAGGTGGAGATTGTTGTAAATTGTCATAAGTTTTGATTTGATTTGGTTAGGTTATTTGGATTAGATTTGATTGGGTTATTTGGATTAGATTTGATTGGTTATTTGGATTAGATTTAGTCTCAGTCATATCGTAGATTTGATTCGCTATACAATGAGAGAATTCTCCCTCCATTCCGAATATCCATTCCTAACAAGTGGTATCGGGATTTGGGAGAGTTTTGGGTGTCACATCGTATTTGTTGAGTGACATATTGGTGAGAGTCTTTGTAGTGTGATAGTAAGGTATTCACATGTAACACTTGGTTTTTTAGTGATCGGTTGCTACCCGTGGATGTAGGGGAACTTCTTCTCTCCTAACCACGTAAATATCTTCATGTCTCTTTGTGTAATTCAGTTCATTGGTGTTGTGAGTACATTTGTTCCGCTTCTGGCACACAAAAATATCATGGAACTATGTTATATTATCGTTGTTATTTGGTGCATGAACCTCCATGTACCACACCATATACACTCTGTTAATACATATGCATTATGCCTATGAGATACTAGAAAACCATGTATGTTGATCATGAATAATATGACAAGTATCATATATGTCTTATAGGAAAGCTATGTCAAGCAAAGAAGGGAAGTATGACTAACGTCATCAATTATGCAATGTTTTAATGTTATGGGTNTAGGCTTTAGCAAAGGCGTGAAGGGTTATAGGTTATGGTATCCAAAAACAAGTAAGATTGTTAATAGTCGAGATGTGACATTCGATGAGTCTGGAATANTTATGGGTTCTCATGCATTTTGTATAACACATGCATCTAGATACTTCCATGTTATGTTAAGTACAAACGAGTACCTCAAAACATCTATATCCNGATTGAAGCAGGTAGAGAAGGTGGTGTTCTCTCCTGATATAGTTGCTCCTACTGAAGAACCTATTGATCAGGTAGATAAGAACCTATTGATCAGGTAGATAATAAGTCTGATGTCTTAGAATTGNAAACATCTATATCCACCATAATATTATGCAAGCCCTTTCCCTATGTGACGTCCAACAGCATGAGCGTGCGTTAGCCCAATGAGCCAGGTCCAAGGGATACGTATATGAGCTCATCCAGTGGACCCATGCGCACGTGTGTAANCATAGGAAAACTATGTCAAGCAAAGAAGGAAGTATGACTAACGTCATCAATTATGCAATGTTTTAATGTTATGGGTTCTCATGCATTTTGTATAACACATGCATCTAGATACTTCCATGTTATGTTAAGTACAAACGAGTACCTCAAAACATCTATATCCACCATAATATTATGCAAGCCCTTTCCCTATGTGACGTCCAACAGCATGAGCGTGCGTTAGCCCAATGAGCCAGGTCCAAGGGATACGTATATGAGCTCATCCAGTGGACCCATGCGCACGTGTGTAAGCCATGTGTAGGGAAGTACTACACATTTAACCATGTCCGCGCACTAGAAGGTAGAGCCAAAAGCCATGCCATGATGTTTCTATAAAAAGATAAGTTTAACCATGTTGCTTGTGTTTGCATTTCTCGACCTCAATAATAAGAACACTTGCTGATTATTTAAAATACTCAAACCACGTCGTATAAGTAACGGGTCGTTTGATTTTTTTCACTAAAAAACAATCTTTAAGACTGATTTTTCCACTAAGAAACAGTGAAAGAATTGATAGAATTGGTTTATTGTGGGGCTTGGATTTAAGAGAAGAAGAAGTCCAGAAAAGAACACTTCCTCAGGCTCTATCCTTATCTTCTTATAATCAAACTCCCTCCCAACTCCTTCCATTATCTAAGCTTAGCCTTGAGAAATGGAGGAGGCGACGATATCTGCAAAAACGCTGCCGTTTCTGGCTTTCTTCTTCCTTCTTGGACTTCATAACTCCTTCTCCTACACAGACCCAAACGATGGTAATTCCTTTTCTTTTTCCCTTTTCTTTTCATTAAAATAAAATTATAAAAATTATTTGAAAATAATATATTTTTTTATTGAATTGAAAATAGTACTCTTATATATTTTAATTATTAATATAATTGAAAACTGATTAAATTATTAAAAACAATTAAAATTAAGAAATTGTTTGGGAGAGTTTATTTATTTATTTATTTATTTGAAATCTATTTTTGTGTTAAAAATTTGATTAAAAATTAATATTAAACAAAATGTTACTATTTTATTAATTTTAAATTTTTTTTAAACATCTTTCTTAAAATAAAGTAATTTTTTGTCCAAAATTATTAAAAATAAAATAAATTTAAGTGTGATTGAAACTTAAAAAAGTTAATTATTTTTAAATAAAATACAAAAGTTAAGGGTTTTCTTAAAAAAAAAAAAAAAAAAAAAAAAAGTAAACTAATATATTCATATTGACTATTTTAATTATTCAAATCCCATAAAATATTCTAATATGTTTTTTTTAATATATATATTAATCGATATAATCATTTATAATAATTATTAAATGGGTCAAATTGATAGTAATAGGAGGATTAAACAAAAAAAACCTTACTTATAAATCATTTATTTGTGATTATTTATAAATTATTTATATACTTATATTAAGAAATTTAAGGTATATTATTATTTTATTAATAAAATATTATAATGACATAAAATTTATAAGTAAATCTTATTTAATATAATATTTTATTTGATTTTGAATATAAGTTAGACGAAATATTTATAATTTAAAGTATATATAATTCTATTAAATGAATAATTATTTAAATTTATTACAAAATAAACTAAAAATCAAGATTCCAATAAAAATTATTTTCATAATTAGATTATCTAAAATTAATTGAAAATAATTTATTTATAAAAGAATTTGATAACATTTATCATGCAGCAATAAATACATGCTTCCTCGAATACTACCATGGTTTAGGTTTGTGATTTCACGTTTTGAATAAATGATTATGATTTGGGAAGAATACCGTGTTAGACGAACACGACTCTCTACAATGGTATGATATTTTCCATTTTGAGCATAAGTGTTCGTGGTTTTGTTTGGGATTCCCAAAAGGGCTCGTACCAATGAAGATAGTATTCTCACTTATAAACCCATATTGCCCACTTTGAGCATAAGTGCTCATGGCTTTGTTTGTAAATTAGCCGATGTGGGACTTCAATCATCCAACACCTTCCCTCGATCAAAGTGCGCCTCCCCTTAATCGAGGCTCGACTCCTTTAGAGTCTTAGTCATATTTACTACCTTCCAGGAGGTTTGGCTCCTTTTCTTTTGGAGTTCTTTGTTTGATATTTGAGATTTACCATTCTATTGGCACAACTAAGTTCTATTGGCACAACTAAGTTTAGGGCATGATTCTGATACCATGTTAGACAAACACGACTCTCCACAATGGTATGATATTGTCTTTGAGCATAAGCTCTCATGGCTTTGCTTTGTGCTTCCCAAAAGCCTGGTACGAATGAAGATAGTATTCCTCACTTATAAACCCACGATCATTCCATAAATTAGCGGAGGTGGGATTTCTATCCAACTTAGAATGTTGAATGAGGTTTGAGAAAATTTTGATGTGCAGTTCAAGTCCTGCTATCGTTGAAAGAGGAATGGAAGAACACACCACCAACATGGAAGACATCAGTTGATCCATGTGGAGATCTCTGGGAAGGAGTTACTTGCGATGGTTCTAGAGTCACTGAACTGTGAGTTTGTATTCCTCGATTTTGTTTCTAATGTCGTTCAATCTGTTGAATACCATTGAATTCTTGGTCGTAACTTCTTCTAGAAAATTGCCGTCTATCGGCCTTGAAGGTCATCTTAGTGGCGCCATTGGAGACCTTACTGAACTAACAACATTGTGAGTTACATCTATATATATCAGCTCTTTCGTTTTACCAAATGAATTCGATTTTGATGATTCGTTTGATTACAGGGACCTGTCATTTAACGAAAATCTCACTGGTCCGCTCTCTCCTCGGTTGGGGGATTTGCGAAATTTGCGGTCCTTGTAAGTTTTCGATCTTTGATTCAATGGAACATTAGATATCTCTGTTCTTCAATCATGTCGCTGAAGTTGAAATTTAATCGTTCAGAATCCTAGCAGCATGTGGCTTCAGTGGGAATATTCCCGAACATTTGGGCAACCTTACTCAGTTGATGTCCTTGTAAGATTTTGCTGTTAATCTGACCTAACGAGTAGAGTTCATATATATTTTAAATCGACTTAAATTCGAACTCTCATTTAGGGCTTTGAATTCGAACAAACTCATTGGCCCTATACCGCCTACGCTTGGAAAACTCTCCAAACTTGTTTTGCTAGATTTGATGGAGAATAAGTTGAATGGACCTCTCCCTGTATCAACTTCTGATTCCCCTGGTCTGGACCTTCTTCACCAAGCACAACACTTGTGAGCATCCTTTTCTATCTCTGATTTACAAGTTTCTGATCCAATTCCTTTTTAGTATTAAAGGCCTTTGAATTTTTGAATTTTAGTCACTTGAGTAAGAACAAGCTATCAGGCTCTATACCACCTAAGCTTTTTAGCGCTGATATGAAGTTAATACACATGTAAGTAACCATCGATGATTCACATTCTATTCTCTTGTTTTTCTTATCCTAAAACTTTACCAATGTTTTCATTATAGAGTGTTTGATCAAAATCAGTTTTCTGGGAGTATTCCACAAACCTTGGGACTTGTTAGCACCCTTGAAGTTCTGTAAGTCTAGTACAACACATACCACTTGACTCTTTCTCATGCAATATCCTCTCCATGATGGTTCGAATATGTTGCAGCCGACTTGATCGGAACTCTCTAAAAGGAATGGTCCCATCAAATCTCACCAAATTAAGACAGATCATGCACTTGTGGGTATTTCTCTTTGCGAAGATTATGAAAGTGTTTTTTTTTTTCATGGATAAGTAATCAAATTTCTCTTTCTACCTATGTTGTTGGATTCTCTTTTAGGAATTTAGCACACAATAATCTAACAGGTCCGTTGCCAAATTTAACTCAAATGACTTCACTATGTGTTTTGTAAGTATATGGACGAGAAACTTTCATCTTAACTGAAACATTCCTGTTCTAGTTCATTAATTTAATCGGTCAAATTCTCGTTATTACTTGATTTTTACAGGGACCTGAGTAACAACTCATTTGATACATCAGCAGCCCCGGATTGGTTCTCAAGCTTACCATCTCTCACCACTTTGTAGGTCCCTGATATAGTTCACTACTAAACACTATACCACATTTTCCAATGAATACTATAAATGACAAATTTGAGAAACAAAATGAGAAATGTCGATACAAACCATGTTTCCAGGATCGTTGAATTTGGACAACTGAAAGGATCAGTCCCAGAAACCATTTTCAGCTTGCCACAAATACAACAAATGTAAGAATATCTGATAGTTAGTGTGTTATTATCTCCAAGTCATATAAAAAAATGTGGAACTAATATATTCAGATTGTTACAGAAAACTGAAGTACAATTTATTTGATGGGACATTGAACATGGGTGGCAACATCAATGAGCATCTGGAGCTTGTTGATTTGGAAAATAATCGCATTACCGAACTTGTGAAATCTGGATACAACAAAACTTTGATGTGCGAGGGGCTTTCACAACATTTTCCAACCTTAGATTTCATGATATCATTCATATTTATTAGTTTATTGTCATGATTTTGTAGGCTTGGAGGAAATCCTGCGTGTAATGTTGTTCATATCTTAGAAGAAAATGCTTGTCAAAATTCACAACTGGCTCCAAAGCCGAATTTTCCCAGTCATGTCAACTGTGAAACTAGACCGTGCTCCACTGGCGAGAAGAATAACCCTCAAAGCTGTGAGTGTCAGTGTCCCTATGTAGGGTCTTTGCACTTCAGAGGACCCTCGATCAGGGAATTGTCAAATGATACCTTGTTTCTGTTACTCAAAGACAAACTCTCGGAGAAACTACATCTTCCTATTGGTTCCATTGTTATTCAAAACGCTGAGTTCGATAGTGATGATTACCTTCAGATACAACTTGAACTTTATCCACCCTTTGGAAAGGTTTTCAATTACTCAGAAATTTTGAGGATTGCGTCTGCATTGAGTCATCAAACTTTCCTTCTTCCGGCAGAGTTTGGATCATTTTATTTCATTCCACCTCAGTACCCATTTTCTGGCAAGTTATATACCCATTGAAAATAAGAATGTCAGTACTCAATTCCTATGAGTTAGCATCGGCCATCATGAACTAATGTTAAAAACATGATATCCTGCAGCTTCAGATGAGAGAAATCTTGGTAGCAATAGGTGGCTTATTGGGATTGCAATTGGTTGTTCCTTACTGGTCCTAAGCCTCATTGGACTTGGAATATATGCAATTAAGCAGAAGAAACGAGTATCAAAAGCGATTTCATTGAGCAGGCCATTTAGTAAGCCTCTATTTATCCTCAAGTTGATTTTCTTTCTAGACATCTATCTAAATCTATCTAAATGTTTCTATTTTATCAATTGTCTCAAATTTACTCTAGGTTCTTGGTCATCGACTGAACAAGCAAGTGGAGACGCACCACAATTGAAGGGAGCAATATATTTTTCTTATGATGAGCTTAGAAAGATGACAAATAATTTCTCCATAAGTAATGAGATAGGAGTTGGAGGGTATGGAAAGGTAACGTCTAAGTTTTTCCTTGTTTTTGAAGTTTTAATTGTTAGAGTTGCATTAAAAGCTATTTTCTCTAGGTTTATAGAGGAATGACTGGGTATGGACAAATGTTCGCAATCAAAAGAGCTAGGCAAGGATCAAAGCAGGGTGCATTTGAGTTCAAGACTGAGATTGAATTACTTTCACGAGTTCATCACAAGAATCTAGTAGCCCTTGTAGGATTTTGTTGTGAACAGGGAGAACAGATGCTTGTTTATGAATTCATGCCTAATGGATCACTTCAAGACATCCTTGGTAAGTTTATTGGTTTAAATTTCTTTGTAATTCTGAGATTAAAGAGTTTTTATTATTTGGAGTTTTGCAAATGTGGGGGATCCTTCAACCTGTAAGGGAAGACTGATGTTCATAAACTACTAAGCTACTAAGGTAGTATAGTTTGGTTTAGGTTTTGAGACCCCCGTAGTTTCTCACTAGTAGTACTAGAGGTTAGATTATGGAGCTTACTACTTATTTATTGGTTAGTCAACGTTTATACGTAGTAAAGTTATATATGGTAAATGTCATATAAAGTAAATTGTCATAAAAATATATAAGGTAAATAGTTATATATAGTAAATGGTTTTATCTGGTAAAGCTATATAAAAAGTAAATTGAACCATATATAAAACCTTTAGCCAATATTTCTCCTTGTATTTTCTCTCTCCTATTTCTTTGTGTTCATCTAGATCAAGTGTGTGAGTTGTTGTGCTATCCTAACACTAGAGTTTTGGGATTGATTGAGAAAAATGGCTACTGTGTTTTTAGATCATAATGTAATTCAAATCCAGGAATTCATCCATATTTTTTATTTGAAATCAAATGGTAATTAATAGGCATGTCTTTTATTTAGGGACTTCTTATATTCATCTTGATTGGAAAAGAAGACTCATGATAGCACTCGACTCTGCAAGAGGAATAGCTTACCTTCACGAGTTTGCAAATCCTCCTGCAATCCATAGAGATATCAAGTCTTCCAATATTCTGTTGGATGAATATTTAAATGCGAAGGTTGCAGATTTTGGCCTGTCTAAGCCTGTATTTGACGATGGAAAGGCACAATTATCTACCGGAGTTAAAGGCACATGGGTAAGTGCTTCTCATCACCCAATGCATTTTTTCTGCATTTCAATTAAGCATGTTCTAACAAAATCTATTTTGCAAATCTATGGAAATAAGTAAATCGTAGCAATCTATACGGAATACCTTAGTTGTTCGATATGTACGTATCGTTTCTCAAACAACATTCATTTGCAGGGTTATTTAGATCCAGAATACTACACAACCCAACAGTTAACTGAGAAGAGTGACGTGTATAGCTTTGGAGTTGTTATGCTCGAATTGATCACTGCTAAACCGGCAATTGAGAAAGGGATATGTTTAGTCGGTGAAGTGATTCGACTAACAAACAAGAGTGACAAAGCGTATTACGGATTGATGAAGATAATAGATGCAACCATTAGAAATGAGATCCCAAATGTAAGGGAGTTTGGAAGGTTCTTGAAGTTGGCCATAAAATGTGTGGAAGAATCAACTGTAAATCGCCCCACGATGAGTGAAGTGGTGAAAGAAATTGAAAGTATGTTACAAAATATATGTTTGGGAGGCCTTCCTTAAGTATGGCAATGAGGGTTATATGGTTAACCCAGTTGGTCCTATAAGTTGAGGGTTTATCTTCTATTACAGTTTGTAGCATTACTATGCTTGGTAGTTACTTGGAAGCTGGATAAGCTTCTTACAGATTTTATCTTTAAAACATAGAAATTTGAGAGTATAGATGATTTTTAGTTTGGATATCATATTTGTATAGAACATTTGACCCCAAAAGATCAGTTTTACAGATTTGTAATAACTGGTAAGTTCTAGTTACACCAAATTGTTATCCAAGCTCCAACAATTTTGATGGTTTAAGTTGTGAGAGTTTAGGGTTTAGGGTTCGAAAAAATGACAAAAAAATGGTCGGAGAAAGAAACGTTTGGACCAAACTATAAATTCATAAAAAAAACATGGTCTTAGAGAAGATTTCCATCCAAACATGGTCGAACCAATGGAAGACTATAAATTCACAAAAAACGAGAGTCAAAACCCAAACTATGGCGTCTTGCATTTCCGCCTCCACCTCCATCGCACCACAACACTCTCACAAGCCGGTTCAAAATTAGATTAAAAAAAACTTCGGTTAAGACCAACAAAGTAAGTGACCTTATGTCACGACCCGATTTTCGAGGCTTCGAAGAATCGAAATCGTGACTAAAAGAACGAAATCGAAAACAAACAAAAAGAAAATAAAAGAAAAGAAAAGCAAAGTAAAAGGATAGAAATACCCTTCAATTAAAACGAAAGAGAAAGAAGATTTGTTTCGAAAATATTACAAAGGAAATTGCAAATGTAAAAATGAAATACAAAATTGAAATCATATATTTCAAATGGAAATACAATTATGAAGAAAAATACAAAAGACTCTAAATATGAAAACGGACAAAGGACTCTAAAAGACTGACCAGGGACTGACGCTCCGGAACGACACCCCTCTATGACCGCACAGCTCTCGAACACCTCCCCGTATCGACTGGTACCTGAAAAAAAAAAGGGGAGAAAGGGGTGAGTATAAAAATATACTCAGTAAGCAGCCTACTTGTAGGCTCTTTTCGCATCCTTATCTTGGTAGGTAACCACGGTCTTTCTCGGGTTTCTAAGGAGAGTGATCTAAGCTGCAACTCTCTTTTCTGTATCATGAAAGGTTTGCCCATCTTATGCAGTGAAATGATCAGTGTCCTGAGGTGAGGCGTGACCTCATAAGCAAATCTGAGAGGATCGTATGGCTGGATCTGAATACGTGACTCTCTCTCTGAACATCATCCGTGGAGGTTAACTGACGACCCTCACACGGGACCATACATCCACAAAACGGGGTGCGACCCCCTATGTGCCGGTCAGCTACTAAGTCATCCTAAGTGGCTCCACGTCCCCCGCTCAGGGACGGGTTTCTACGGCCCAGGAGTCCTGTTCAGAAGACCCCTTAGCTATCACCACTAGGTCTGGGCACCTGTCACACTTCCCTATCCGGATCTGCAAAGCTCAACGATCATCGTAGCGGAGCCCTATCTCGACGGTATGGTATCGGAGGAGAGAGGGAAGTGGAGGTTCTGATGACACTATCTTCACTGCTCAACTCTAGCGGGCTACCTACAGTTACCGTGGTGACCTATTATTCTTTCTAGGGTGGAACTTGGTGCCTTAGACTTAGATTCGTGTTTCTCTAGGATTCTCGTGCCTGGTGTCACAAACCTATCGGGTTTGGAATTCTGGGTTCTGGTTCCGCCGGTAATCATTTCGCGGGTCTAATTGCACGGTATTCTAGAGGTCCCCCAATCTAGGGTCTCGTCTAGCTTATTTAGCCATAAGCATCCTAATCTAAGCTCATAATTTCTTCCTATTCATCAAGAAAGATAATACAAGCAATCATCATACAATAGAGTTTACACGCAGCAATTTATGCAAAATTATCAAACATGCTCAACGGGAAGATAACGTCCATCTTTACCCGGAGCGCAGATTTCACAAGTTTCCCAACCTCCTCATGCATACATACATTATCAGAGTCTCAACCAAAACAGATTTAATACACATTTTGTATCTAGTTTTCCATAATCATCTTATATTCGCAGTTTCTATAATAACACGCTAAGTCGGACTAGCTAATTTCATAGGTGGTAGCATGCATGCTTGTTCCTAGCGGTTCATACAAGTACTGCTCGTGGAAATCCAAATGGCTACTTACTTGGTCGACGCGTGCCTTCCCGAGTTCGAGTTTTCTTGACGGAATGGATTCCAACAATTCTGGAATTTTCTTCACAGGTCCTAATTCACATAATAATAGGGTCAGCATCAAAATCGGGTCGGAAAACAAGCAAACAGAGACCGAACGGGAAGAAAAATGGTGCCTCACGCGCGATGCACGCGCCCTGGAAGGTCACTACGCGCGCGTGCCCTACGCGCTTCTTCCCCGCGCAGGCGCGGGTCAGAGGCGCCGGGTCGGGCGCTTCGCTTGCGGCGCGGGTCGGGCCAGCCGGGTCCGCGCGCCTGACGCGTGCCCGCTACCGGGTGAGGACGCGCCTCACCAGCCGGTGATCGACACGTGTCGATCACCGGTTCCGCCGCTCTCCTCCGCACGCCGACGGACGCGTGGCGGCCTCCACCCTCTCTCCTGCCTTCATTTTCCAGGTCTCTTCCCCGTTTCGATCTATTTTCTTCCGATTTTTTTACCTTCCAATCCGTAATCCAATTTGTTAAATTTTCTTCACGAAACTTGTAGACCTCATATTCTACTCCTTCGAAAGAATTTCCTTAAATTTTTCTGATGATCACAGATCTTATTATTTGAGTTCAAATTCGGAGAAAAACACGAGTTCTTACCAAAAATCACGTTATCTTTAAACTCCGATTCGAACGCCGATCTTGGCCGTCTTCACTCCAGAACTTAACCAGATAGCGTTGTTGAGGGTAAGAGTCCAAGGATCAACACAAAACGTTGCTAGCACACGAAAATCTTGATGACTTATCAATGTAGTTACTCGTGGACTAACCTGTAGTTCTTGAACGTTTTGTCGAAATAGGAAGGTGCGATTCGTGAGAGCACCTTGCCTCGAGCTATTTGATGGTTTAGATTGGGGACTCGGTTCTCCAGCGTCGGTCCTGATCCGATCTCCTATGGCGATTTGTCATCTCTGTTCTTCCTCTCTCCCAAACCCTAACTTCTTCTCCTTTCTCCATTCTCTCTTTTTCTTTTCTTTTCTCTCTCTTTCTTCTTGGAGCCCAAACACGCTAGACCCCTTGGATAAGAGTAGGGGCAAAGTGACCATTTTGCCCCTATGTTGTTATTTTTATTTTATTTATTTATTCATCTAAAAATTCGGGTATTACACCTTACTTTCAGCATAGTCAGAAATTGTTGTATGATGACATGTGCCTCGTGGTTCTCATATGCTTGATATGTGTGAAATGTTTATGAAATGATGTGATGCTTTTGACAATATATTTGAGATATGATATGTGAATGATACAATATATGTTATGATATGATATGTGAATGATATGGTATATGTTATGGTACGATGTTTGAAATATGATATGTGAATGATCCGATATATGTTGTGATATGATATGTGAGTGATATGATATATGTTGTGATATGATATGTGAGTGATATGAAATATGTTATGGTACGATGTTTGAAATATGATATGTGAATGATACGCTATATGTTGTGATATGATATGTGAGTGATATGATATATGTTATGGTACGATGCGTTTGACGATATGTTTGAGATATGATATATGAATGATATATATATGTTGTGATATGATATGTGAATGATATGATATATGTTATGATATGTGAATGATCAGATATATGTTACGATACGATGCGTTTGACGATATGTTTGAAATATGATACAAGAATGATATATCTATATATATTATGATATGATATGTGAATGATCAGATATGTGTTATGGTATGATGCGTTTGGTGATATGTTTGAGATATGATACGTGAATGATATATATGTTATGTGGATGATATGATATATGTTAAGATATGATGCGTTTGACAATACGACGCATATTGTGATATCCTTTATGGTATGATACATGTATGGTATGACATGATATTCTTATGATATGATACACGTGACATGATAAGATCTATGATATTTATGACATGCAATAAGATGTTTTGACATGATACACAATCCCGAAATTACATGAAAAGTTATGATAATGATATAATATGAAGAAAAACACTAGATGGGTTGTCATACATGATAATGAAAAAGGAAAAATGTTGGGACCTCATGCATCATTGTTTGTACGGTAGAGGGGTTCTTGTTTTCCGTCTCTGAAATCGATGCTCCATTGCATTGAGTCATCTTTCTTCTTGACACTAAACGTTGACACATCCCAAGGAAGTATGTAAGGACGGATAAAGCCTTTGCCCAGTAAGTCTATTAGTTGAGCCTTAAGTTCCTTTAATTCTACGGGTGCCCTACGATAAGGGTTTTGGAAATGGGTCCAATTCCCGATTCAGGAATGAGATATTCTTGGTAGGTGTTTCGAAAAGGCTTTTGAAGGTTCTCTTTCCATACATATCGTGCCTAAGATCTTTTTTTTTTTCCTCTTACATTTACAACACTTATTAATATGGCCCGACCCCCTTGATGGATCAGTCTCTTCGTTTTCATACTTTAGAACATACCTGACAGTGACAGAGCATCGACGGTGGGACCATGGAACATGTCAAGCCTACATCGTAGGCTAGTCTACAAAATCTACAATCTAGAACTCTGATATCAACTGTAACGACCCTAAATTTCTACTTACCTAGAGTCGTTATCATCATCATCATCTATACTCATATGCGGAATTAAACGTTTAAAACTTCATTTTAAAACATTAACATGGACTTACGTGTTCGAAAACATCTTAAACAACACAACAAAATAACTAAATAAAATAAATAACGTTAAAATTAAAAAGACCCTATTCTAACCTAAGTCTAAGAAAACAATACCTATGCATGTGTTATGGTCTCGAATTGTGATGTCATCTTCAGCCATATAGGGATGCCTTGCCTTTATCTATCATTTACGCTTTATACATGGCGTCATCAGCCCTAAGGCCAACCAAGTAAGTGGCCCCCTGGGTGTCATGCAAGACATGATCATCATCATCATCATAGCATACACGTCCGTACTCATTATCATAAATGGGAAAGTATCCCGATGTATATGTACACACAAAATGCATGAAGTCCCTATAGTTTTCCTCTTCAAATTACCTTCATGACACAACCTTATACATTGTTCATATGTTACATTAAGCAATATGTAGGTGTTGGTCTTCATACGCTCATCATCATTAACTTCAATTAGGGTTGTCCTTAGAAAATTAATAATCGTCACAATGTATCATGGAATTCAATAGATGCACGTCATCTTGATATGGAATAACATCGTACTAATTCATCTCATCATCATATAGTTTTTCGTCATCATATTAACATACATCATCATTATTATATCGTCATCATCATAACATCATCATGTACGTCATCATAACATCATACATCACCATCATTATGTCATCGTCATTACATCATCATCAAGTAATGTCATCATAACATCATACATCTTTGGGACTATATCATCATCATCATATCATCATCAAACAACATTATCATAATATCACACATCATCATATAACGTCGTCATCGTCATCGTAACATCATACATCATTATCATTATATCATCTTCATTCTATCATTATCAGTTAACATTATCATACCATCATACATCATCATTGTCACATCATCATCATTACATCATCATTCAAATAACGTCATCATAACATCATACATCATCATCTATCATCCTCATTATCATAACATCATACATTATCGTTGTCATTATTATAACTAAGCTCAAATACGTCGCAACATATAAAGTGTAAATGACACATGCAAGCATCACTAGGCACGTGTCGTCATACATATGACAAGTCTTCCGACCGAGCCGATAGTAAGACCACTTTCTTGGTTGGTCTTAGCCGGCGTTCACCCTAATTTAACTACTTGAGTTCGTCCTTTTTGCCTTAAATAAGGTCAAAAATGGCTTCAAGAGGGTTGTAAATATAGGAAACGATCTATTATATGTATATCAAGCCATCTAAGCCAAGAAGCCCGGCCACCGAGACGAACCCATTGAATCATCAAGCCGAGCCGATGATGCTGCGTGAGCCGAAGGAGACGGTGACTGCATGTGCAACAGTCACTTTAGGGAGAAGACATGTGCACGGGTTATTTCTTGGGTCGAGGTGCGGACTTCAGGTAGCTGACTCGGGTGCGCGGGTCGTGAGGCTGGGTCGCGGGTTACAGATGTTTGGGCCTACGTATTGGGCTTTTGCATGGAACGTGGACTCAGTGGGTTAGATCGTTGCTCGTGTGGTTTTTGGGTTGGATCGCACGTCAATCATCGGTTGGCTCCCATGCTAGGCGACCTGAAACCGACCCAATTCGATTTTGTAGAGTGTCTTGTAATTTTCTATAGAGTATCTTGTAATCTCTTCTCGATTGGTGTTAATAAAGAGTGTGAGTGTTTCCCATAAAGAGTTGTGTTCAACATATGACTTTTCATATTCCTCTCTTCTTCGTCCCTCACACTCTTAGATGGCATTCGGTGGTCAAACAATGCATTGTGGCATTTCTTGCAAAGAATGGGAGGGGCGTGGGACGCACTTATGCAGGCACTGCCCGAGATTTTCGGCTCCTCGTTAGAATCCTCAGGGCTTCCAATTTTATTTTTTAGATCCTTATATCAAGAGCAACATAAGTCCCAAAATCTCGATCTATGGGCATTTTAATCATTTCTGATATCATTCATAGCTTAATCAACCAAATTACACTGCTTGAGTTCTAATATGCATAATTCCTTTCTAGCTTGACAAAAAAACATAAAAGTCTACCGGTTCATTTAGGGCTGATAATTTTCTAAAAATACTTGCATACTTATCACAAAACGCCTTTATAAAGTCCTAAACATGCATATTCTAACCTGATAAGGTATGTTCGCATAATCTACCATGTTAGACGAACACGACTCTTCACAATGGTATGATATTGTCCACTTTGAGCATAAGCTTTCATGGCTTTGCTTTGGGCTTCCCCAAAAGGCCTCATTCCAATGGAGTTAGTATTTCCCACTTGTAAACCCATGATCATTCCCTAAATTAGTCGATGTGGGACTTCCATCATCCAACACAACACACCTAAATAGTGTGAAAATTATCTATTTATAATCAAATAAATTACAAGGATATGGTAAGAGTAATAAATGGAAATATATATAGCGTAAGAAGGCAATATCTAGATATTTGTTTTATAATAAAATATCAAATATAATATATATATATATGGTAAACTATAATTTATTAATGAATATCCTTAATGAGTATTACTTGAAAAAGTTTGAGTGGTTACTTACATGGATGATGCCTGTCTTTTGGAGCTAGCTTTTCAGCGCGTTACGAGTTCTAAAATTTCAAAAATTTCTCTAATAGATCCTAATTTAAGAAAAAGTTAGGGTTATTATCAAAATTGGAGTGAACAACACTCAAACGAAGGTCGAATTGTGCTTTAAGGCTGCCCACGTACGAGTATAGACTCGTGCTCCACCTCTCGCTACCTCACGTGTCTCTTGCCTATATGTCTCTTTCACTTGTACAAACAAAAACCCAAAATTCATGGATTCTTCTTATTTTAATTTAATTTCTATATTTTCTCTTTGTAACTCAAATCAACTTGGTTCCTTCGTAAAGTTGTAGATTTTTAATCCTACTTTACAAAGATATTTTTCTCGTAATTAATCGTCAACTACAAAAGAAAATAAAGACGTTTAAAATTGGCCCAAAACTGTAAATCTTACCGTTCTTGACGTTATCGGAACTTTGATTTTCGGCCTGATTCTCCTCCGACTTCCTTCATGAATCTTGTGCGAAATTTTTCTTAGAACAACATAATAAAATATCGTAACCTAATTCTAAAACAATCTCTCGGATCTAGAAAAATCGAAACCAAAAACCCAAAATCCTTACCTTTCATCCTTCTTTGATTCTTGATGGATTCGAGCGATTCAAATCACTAAGTCTTTCTTATGTAGAATCTTCGGCAAATATTTGACTAAAAACTAATGTTTTAAGCATTTTTCATTTTTACTTATCTTGAAATTCCGTGTTTAAGATTCTCAATAAAAATATTGAATGTTTAAATTTTGTAAGAAAATCGAATATTTAATTTCTGGTCGGAATTCGGTGCTACATTTAGTCAAGATTTACTTCTCCAATCATGCATTGTCCAGACACTTCACTTAAATATATTATTCGTGTTTTTTACTTCAGTTAAATATATTATTCGTGTTTTTTTTTTTTTTAATTTTCTTTTGATTACATCAATATACACAAAATACACTATTAGACCTTGGGGTTACGATAATGGCATTCACCTAGTGGGTCACGTGCATGTGCACCATGTATAGAAAAGTACTATGTCCGACAATAGAGCTCAAGGACAAACTAACTGAAATATTGTTTTTACAGGTATATAAAATTAGTTTTCTATTTTTAAGAGTTAATTTTTACTCAATTAATAAAAACACACATAACATAATGACTCGATTAATAAAAACACACATAACATAAACACACATAACATAATGACGCACTAAAATTAATTTCTATATAATGTTAACTAATAACATTTTTTCCAAATCGTTTGAGTTAAACTCAATATGTTTTTCTTTTTCTTTTTCGATACATAATTTTTTTAATATTCAAAACTCTCAACTTTTAATCAAGATCACAAAGTCAGCAAGATAAGTACCAAATGTTTAGAAATTGAACAGTACGCTCATAGAAAGAATCTCGAAGACCCACCAAAATACGAAAGCCAGAATCTTTTAGAAATAGATTTCAATAAATACTTTAATTCTCATAGAACGAGAAACTTCGATGAGAAATGAACTACCCAAAATTGATGTTCATGTCATAGGACAACCACAAAACAGACAAAACTGAAAGGGCGCCAAGAAAAACCAATTTCCTTGACCCACGAAATGATATGCCAATACCCCAAACAACATCACCTGCATGAGGTTCACCATTCCATGGGTCAGGAAAACATGGAGGCACCATATTTCATCCACAATAAACCCCACAATCTTGCCTATTCCAGCTTTTTCCTCCGAGCTGCCTCCTCTTTTTGTCTTTGAATCAATTCGAGCTCACGATATCGTTCTTCTTCCTTCCGCTGCAGCTCCAGAGCTTCTCTTCGTTGAGCTTCCTCTACCCTTCTCCTATTCTCTTCCAGCATTTTATCTAGCTCTTCTCTCTCTTTCCGAGCTTGTTCCTGAAATTGTTGCATTCATAAGATCATAGGTAAATTTGACAAAAAAAGGAGAAAAAAATTTCACAAAAGAGCCTGCATATAAGCATTTGTATTCAGATTCCAATCGAGACATAAACCACGAGCTCGTCCACAGCTCGAGAGAAACACAGACTGTCCAAGAACTGGACTTTTCCTTCAGAAGTATTGCTGCTTGCACAATAGTACATCATGTTTTAAAATGATATAATTAACTACTCAAGATTCAACCAAACCTAACTAAAACTATTCAACAGGCCTTTTCTTTCCAATAAAGTAGTGTTCATAATCACTTTCTAAGATTCAGTGATTCCCATTCCACTCCACCACACAAAGACGGCATAAGTACATGTGCCAACGTACAGACAGCAGGCCCACTGAGAATGGCCACAAATAGTTTAACAGCTCAAGCCCACCGCTAGCAGATATGGTTCTCTTTGAGTTTTCCCTTTCGAGTTTCCTCTCAAGGATTTTAAAACGCGTCTGCTAGGAAAAGGTTTCCACACTCTTATAAAGAATGCGGGAGAGGTTTCCACACCCTTATAAAGAATGCTTCATTCCCCTCTCCAACTAACGTGGGATCTCACACTTTCATATCAAATAATTTTAAGTAAAGCGTCTTTAAAGCAGCATAAGCATAGAGTACTGAAGAACTCAAAGATTCGGAGATAAATCCTCAAAAGAACTTGTATTTTAAAATTTTCAATGAATCCAATATTCCTGGAGAATTTCAAATTGGATTTTGTGTGATCGCAAAATCAATGAATCCAATTTTTCAAACTTTTTTATGCAAAGCAAACGCTCTACTGATATGTGATTACTATCAACGTGCATTTGGAGCTGTTATAACCACAAAATGTAACAAAAAGAATAGGAAACAAAATGCTTACTTCTTTCTGTCTTGCAGCAGTAAGAGCAGCTTCTTTCTCTTTCTCAAGCTGCACATCAACGTCATCAAACAACTTCTTGCGACCTTCCTCTATTCGCCTCTGTATTTCTAATTTAGTTTCTTCGGAGTTTAGCCTTTCTTCAACATTCTTCTGAATTAGTTCTTCCATCCTCTTAGCGGCATCTTCTTCTAACTTCTTCAACTCTGCTTCACGCCTGAATGAAGGAGTGGTAAATGTCAATCATAGAGCCAACATCTCATTCAGGAGGTCAGAAACAACAAAATAAAAAGACTAAATTCGACGTTTGTCACTTCTACCTATCTTCAACCATATCCCATTCGTATGCAAGTGTTTTGTACTTGTTCAATGTAAAAAATTGCACTAAACTGTTATAGCTCAAAAAGTTGGAATGTTTAACACTGCATCAGTCAAAGCTTACAGCCAAGATGTTGAGAAATAAATAATCAAATACACAAGGAATTATCGTGCTTCGGAAGTGTGCTTACATCCTCTTTGATCGAGCAGCTTGGAGTTTTTATTAGTGAAGGAGGGTTACAAGATGATCAGCTAAATCATAACCAAGAACTAAAAGAAAGAAAGCGTCAGAATTGATCTCTAACTGCGCCAACTTCCTGTTTGTATACAGCTCTTAGCCGCTGAGCGAACTGCCAAAAGTTAACTCACACTTAGGTTAATTTAATTGATGATCTTCTGGCCATTTGTTGAACGGTTAGGAATCATGACCCTCCACAATGGTATGATATTGTCTACTTTGAGCATAAACTCTCATGAGTTTACTTTTGGTTTCCCCAAGAGGCCTCATACCCATGCAAATAGTATTCCTTACTTATAAACCCATGAGTTTTCTCTTAATTAGCCAACGTGGAACTACTTCTCTCAATAATCCTCAACAATCATCCCCTCAAACAAAGTACACCCTAGAGTCTCCCATAAGGCCTCCTTCTCTGGAGCTCTCGAACAGTCTCTCCTTAATCGAAGCTCGACTCCTTCTCTGGAGCCCTTGAACAAAGTACACCCATTGTTCGACACTTGAGTCACCTTTGATTACACCTTCGAGGCTCACAACTTCTTTGTTTGACACTTGAGAATTCTATTGACCAAGCTAAGTTAAGGGCATGGTTCTTACGCCATGTTAGGAATTACACCCCTCTCCAATGGTATGATCTTGTCCACTTTGAGCATAAGCTCCCATGACTTTGGTTTTGGTTTCCCAAAAAGCCTTAATTAGCTGACGTGACTACTTCTCTCAATAATCCTCAATATCAATGGCTTACATAAACCATATTCAGTCACATTCAGGATATTTTTCATGTTTCAATATGTAAACGCCAATGGTGGAAATCTAAGGAGCAAGAACAATTTAGATTTACGACAGCGTATCTGGAATGTGAACTGAATTGTCGGCAGAAACATCCAAGTTAAGAAAATACCTTTTCTTCTCTTCTTCCTCTTTCTTAAGCTTCTCTGTGGAATGTTTCCGATCCGTGGATGCACGACTAGGACTGGAACTAGACGATTTGGGGGAAGGAGATAACGAGGAAGACCTACTTCTACGTCGGCGGCGTCTCCGTGTGGGAGAGCGACTTCTTCGACGACGGTACGACGGCGAACGACTTCGACGGCGGCGGAGGGAACTTGAACGGCTCCTTCTCCTGTAAGAAGATGGAGAAATAGATTATTCAAAAGCGTAGAGAATCAGGAAAGTGGAAGGAGAAGGATTCGCGGCGGCGGAAACAGGATGAACAGATGGGAAAAAGAAGAAAACCTGGAACGGGTATTGGAATGATAGGGGGAAGGACTCGTGTCCCTTCTGCTTCTCCGACTATGGCGATAGGAATTGGAGCGAGGAGTGTACGACGGAGACCTTGAAACACTTCTCCCCATGAGTTTCAATTCAATTCTGCAATGGTCAAGGAATCGAGGGAGGAGAAGAACGAACCCTAGGGAGGTTCGCTCAAATCAAAATCTTAAACGTTTTTTTTTTTCGTATCACATCAAGGGAAGGAAAAGGAAGAGAAGAAAGAGTTTTGATCAGAAAAGTAGCACATAGCCACATACTCAACGGTTGCTACAATTTTGCTAAGTAATAGATTATGACTCTTATATAGGGTACATATTTTAGGGTAGTGACAATTTATTAAGAACACGTCCTCTACCAAGTAATAAAATAATGTACAGGGCTCTACCGTCTGTCTGTGACCCTTGGATATCGAAGGTGTCTTTGGAGTGATCTCGTAGTTCCTATGCAGCACATACTTGAGGGTAGTGACAAATTATTAAGAGTGCAATCTCCTCTGAGTAATAAAATGATGTATAGGGTTCTACGGTCAGTCTGTGACCCTTGGATGTCGGAGGCATCCTTGGAGTGTTTTCGTAGTTTCTATGTAGTACATATTTGGGGTAATGACAATTTATTAAGAGCACGATCTCCACTGAGTAATAGAATGATGTACAGGGCTCTACGGTCAGCCTGTGACCCCTGGATATTGAAGGCATAGTGATCTCGTAGGTAACATGATATACAAGGTTCTACGGTCAATCTATGACCCTTGGATATTTAAGGTGCCTTTGGAGTGATCTCGTAGTTCCTATGTAGCACATACTTGAGAGTAGCAACAATTTATTAATATCACAGACTCCGCTGAGTAATAACGTGATGTATAGGATTTCTATGGTCAGTCTGTGACCCCTGTATATCAAAGGCGTCCTTGGAGTGATCTCGTAGGTAACGTGATGTACAAGGTTCTACAGTCAGTCTATGACCCTTGGATATCAAAGGTGCCCTTGGAGTGATCTCGTAGTTCCTACGTACCACATACTTGAGCGTAGCGACAATTTATTAAGAACATAGACTTCGCTGAGTAATAATGTGACGTACAGGGTACTTTTGTCAGTCTGTAACCCCTAAATATCGGAGGTGTTTTTGAGTGACGCTTCTCTTCGTATCATTATCGAAGTACGAACTTAAATTAAGACACCCCATTCATACAAAAACAAAGTATTATATGTATAGAATGCTACTTTTAGCAGTCTCAAAAGCTCACCATATCTATATATTGTTTCCTAAAGTTCTTGCTATCACAATTCACAACGACATGTCCATCTGCTCAATGTTTTTCCAGACACACATGCAGCCAACAGTGAGACAACACAGAGCTACTCTGTCCTAGGTTTCCAGCTCCCCGACCAATAACCTTATATACAGCAGAACAACAACACTGATCACCTTTTCAAAAATGGAGAATGTCAATGGCTTCTTTCCCTTTCTATCTGGCTTTAGATAACTGTATAGCTTCTTGATCATGACTTGACTCTTCTCCCCAAACAAATTGGTGACACAAAAGGGACACCTCCTGATCTCTTACCTCTTCAAGCTGCATCCACTCTGCCCACCTATCTGCTAGCCCTTCTCCATGTAGAAGGTTCACAACTTCCGCCATTGTCGGCCGGTCCTCGGGCGAGCCTTGAGTGCAAAGCAACGCCACCTGAACTATGTTTTCGACTTCTTTCTCGTCGTAGCTTGTTAAATTCTTGTCCACAACATCTTCAAGCCTGTTCTCCCTCTGTAACTTCTTTATCTGTTCATGTTTCACATTCTATTTCAGCATTTCACAAATGAACTTCTCAAGTACATGATCAAGATGAAGAACGTCTTACATGATCGAGTAGAAGAACGTCTTCCTCCTCTTCGAGACGGGAGAAATCTATTGCGCGCTGACCGGTGACAAGCTCAAGAAGGGTGATACCATATCCAAAAACATCAGTCTTTTCAGATGACTTACCAGTGGACAAGTATTCCGGGGCGATATGACCCATTGTACCGCGCACTTGAGTGGTAATATGAGTTACTTTAGTATCGACTAGCTTGGCTAATCCGAAATCTCCAAGAACAGCTTCGAAGTCGTCGTCTAATAATATGTTTGCAGCCTTTAGATCACGATGGATGATCTTAGGATTACAGTGTTCATGCAAATACTCCAAACCATGAGCTGCACCAAAAGCTATCTGTTTCCTCGTGGCCCAGTCCAAGCTTCTTTCTCCTGGTTTTAAATCTGCAGCATTTTTAAATGGTCGTGTTAATCTGTAAAGCTTGGTTAGCCTATAAAACAAATAGGGGTTAATGTTCAGTAGGCATAAGCTATATGGCTTCTTTTTTGTTGATGGAACTTCTTAGTCTCGTTGCTGTTTTTCTGAACTCAAAAACTAGGGACCTAACCATTTCAACTGTTTTATGTCAGGTTGAGGTCTGCAAAAGCTTCTTACAAGGCTAACGGTGATATCCTACATCGGTTGAGGAGGAGAACGAAATATTCTTTATAAGGGTGTGGAAACCTCTCCCTAGCAGACGCGTTTTAAAAATCTTGAGAGGAAACTTGAAAGGAGAAACACAAAGAGGACAATATTTGCTAGCGGTGGGCTTAGGCTTTTACAAATGGTATTAGAGCCAAACACCGGAAGATGTGCCAGCAAGAAAGCTGAACTCCGAAGTGGGGTGGACATGAGGAGGTGTGCCAGCAAGGACGCTGGTCCCCAAAGAGGGATGGATTGTGAGATCCCCACATCGGTTGGGGAGGAGAACGAAACATTCTTTATAAAGGTTTGGAAACCTCTCCCTAACAGACGTGTTTTAAAACCTTGAAGAGAAGCCCGAAAGGGGAAGCCCAAATAGAACAATATCTGCTAGCGGGGAGCTTGGGCAGTTATTATCAGATCCAAACATCAGGCGATGTGTCAGTGAGGAGGCTGAGCCTCGCCTTTGGATTGGGGGGTTCCACATCGATTGGAGAAGGGAATGAGTGCCAACGAGGACGCTAGGCCCTGAAGGGGGGTGGCTTGTGAGATCCTACATCGGTTGGGGAGGAGAACAAAGCATTCTATATAAGGGTGAGGAAACTTCTCCTTAGTAGACGCGTTTTAAAAACTTTGAGGGGAAGTTCGAAAGTAAAGAGGAGTAAAGTTATTACCTCTCAAGCGATGAGCCACACTAAGATTCTGCATGAATGGATAAACAAGGATTCTCTCAGACGTAGTCGTGCAGAAACCGATCAACCGGAGGAGATTTCTATGCACTGCAACGCTTATTAGTTGAACTTCTCTGAGGAATGCAGCCTCCCCACCAGGACTATTGTAGTCTGTTAACCGTTTCACAGCCACCTTGGAGGCATCTGAGAGGATGCCTTTATACACTTTTCCAAACCCTCCTTGGCCAATGATGTTCGTCTCGTTAAAGTTATCGGTCGCAAGCTGGATTTCCCGCAACGAAAATCTTCTGATTTGCCCAAAGCAAAGTTTACATTCATCTTCACCTAATATAAAACAGAGTTGTTAGCTTCACAACAATGCAACCCAAATATACCTCCCTATCATTCTCGGTCGGGATGCAAACGTCTGTTTTTCAAGTCGTTGGTATAAGATCTTAATTAGTTGAGCTATGCTAAGGTTGACCTGACCCGAAGGATTGAAAAGTTAAAAGCGAAACTTTACCAGCAACATCAACAAACATGGAATCCTTGAGCCTGTGCATGTAGAAGCATCTATAAGCAAAGAAGGCACCAATTGACAGAAGAATGAATCCCCCACAGCTTGCAGTACTTGCCACTACCCCAACCTTAGAATTCTTTACAGAAGCTGTCAACATACAAAGATGAGGCTATCACTTAATAGTTCACACGATACCAATATCGGTGCAAGAACACGATATATATAATACCAACCTCGATGGGGAGAGGTCGAAACACAAGGTTTATCCAACCTAAAGCCACAGTTTAAACCAGTTCTTGAAAAGCTGAAAGAATGTTACCAAATAAGTATATGACCAATTCCAACATATTGGATTGAGTATATATGGGTTGCAAGTTCTTCAACAGGATATGTAAATAAGATGTTGAATGAGTATACTTACTTGAACATTGGAATTGAAAAGAATAGAGCTGGAACTTCTCCTGTTAAGTTGTTATCTGAGAGATCCCTGCCACCAGCATTTGGGGGAAGAGTGCAAGAAAGTAAAAGGTTAGGCAAGTGACTAAGTAATTATAATAATAGTGGAAAAAGGTTGACTGTTGAATGTTCATGGATTGATTTGGGATGGCTAATGACATTGTAACGGTCCAAGCCCACCGCTAGCCGATATTGTCATTTTGGGGTTTCCCTTCTGGGGCTTCCCCTCAAGGTTTTTACGACGTATTTTCTAGGGAGAGGTCTCCAGACCCTTATAATCACAATCCATCCCCCTTAGGGACCAGCGTCCTCCTGGCACACTGCCCAGCGTCTGGCTTTGATATCATTTGTAACTATAAGGTGTGGAAACCTCTCTCTAGAAGATGCGTTTTAAAAACCTTGAGGGGAAAGCCTAAAGAAGACAATACCTACTAGCACTCCCGAATCTTTGATAATATCCCCCCTCAACGTACTAAACCCAAAAAACAGGGACAGTATGCATAATATGTGAACCAAGGGGGAAAAATAGCCTTACAGATGCTTTAGACCAGCAAGTTGACCCCAAGCTGCAGGGATGGGGCCGTTGAAGTTATTATTAGCAAGATTCAAATTCTGTAGGTGGGTCATGTTAGCTAGATAATCTGGTAGAACACCAGCTATATTATTGTTCTGCAAATCCCTGCACGAAGTAGTGCAAAACATCAGACTAACAAGCCAAGTTTTTAGACTAACAGCATTACGTGGACGGATAAGGGTAACGACGATGACTCCTTATGCAACGCAACACAACGTTTAACTCGATTCATCAAAACAGTAAAAGAAGTTTATAGATAAGTTCATCTTTCTATAGTTTTGCAACACAATTTGAAATTAACCAGTAACATAATTTCAAGTTCATAATTTAAGATAGGGCCAGTAAGATTGTTAGCAGTAACAGAATCGGACGAACGAACGGATTGCTTATCGACATCTCCAACCATATTCACCAACAATGAAGTTCAGAGAAATAGTACCATTCCAAGAAGAAAAAGTAGTTAAGTTTCTCTACCAAATGTTCCTTTTTTTTTGTTTCACAGAACTTTCCCATTAGAATATTGAAGTGGAAGAATAGATTCCAAAATAAGATGGAATAAGCAAAAGAGAGAACAAATGAAAGATTAGATTCTATGCTAGAAAACTCAATCAGCTTCTTGACAGAAGTTTTAATTGAGCTAAACAAAAAGAATAAGAATTCTATTCGAGATTCGAGTACATAACTGTAATAGTCCAAGTCCACTGTTAGCAGATATTGTCCTCTTTGGGTTTTTCTTTCGGGCTTCTCCTCAAGGTTTTTAAAATGCGTCTGCTAGGGAGAGGTTTCCACACCCTTATAAAGAATGTTTCGTTCTCCTCCTCAACCGACGTGGGATCTCACAATCCACTCCCCTTCGAGGCCCAGTGTACTTGTTGGCACTCGTTCCCTTCTCCAATCGAAGTGGGACCCCCCAAATCCACCTCCTTTAAGTCCCAACGTCCTTGCTGGCACACCGCCTCGTGTCCACCCCCTTCGGGGCTCAACCTCCTCCTTAGCACATCGTCCGATGTCTAGCTCTGATACTATTACCCCGTTCGCAGATATTGTCCTCTTTGAGTTTTCTCTTTCGGACTTTCCTTCAAGGTTTTTTAAAACACGTCTGCTAGGGAGAGGTTTCCACACCCTTATAAATAATGCTTCGTTCTCCTCCCCAACCGATGTGGGATCTCACAATCCACCCCCTTTCGGGGCCCAGCATCCTCGTTGACACTTGTTCCCTTCTCCAATCGATGTGGGACCCTCCAAATCCACCCCCTACAGAGTCCAGCGTCCTTGCTGGCACAGCGCCTCATGTCCACCCCCTTCGGAACTCAGCCTCCTCCCTGGCACATCGTCCGGTGTCTGGCTCTAATACTATTACCCCGTTCGAATGTCCTCTTTGGGTTTTCTCTTTCGGACTTCCCCTCAAGGTTTTTAAAACGCATCTGCTAGAGAGAGGTTTCCACAACCTTATAAAGAATGTTTCGTTCTCCTCCCCAACTGATGTGGATCTCACAATAACATTTCTACCATAAGAATCTAAAAAGAGAAGTAAGGCAGCTTACAGACTGGCCAAATATTTGAGTTTTGTAATTGAAGGAGAGAGTGATCCTGAAAATCCTGCTGAACCCAAGCTCCTGCAATTAGTACAAATTCAAAAACTAAATCCATACTGCAAAACTGAACTCAATAAATCAAAGGCAAAGTCAACAGAAAAAGGAGTAAATGCTCTCAAAAGCAAAAGGACTTACAATGATATAACGTTTCCATTTCGGCAGGTAATATGCGACCAACTAAAGCAAGGGCTTACAAAGTGATAGTTCCAATCAGTTATTTGATGATTGGAATCATTCAGTGCAACTAACAAATCAACCAAAGCTTCTCCTACACATTTAGAAAGTAATATCAGAGCAAGTGGTATAAACCAAAAGCATAAGAAGTAACCGCTCAAGCTCACCGCTAGCAGATGTTGTCAGCTTTGGCCCGTTACATATCGATGTTAGTCTCACGGTTTTAAAACGCGTATGCTAGGGAGAGGTTTCCACACTCTTATAAGAAATGCTTCGTTCTTCTCTCCAACTGATGTAGGATCTCACAATCCATCCCCCTTGGGGGCCAGCGTCCTCGTTAGCACAACGCCGGGTGTCTAGCTAGCTCACCGCTAACAAATATTATCCGTTTTGGCCCGTTACGTATCACCGTCAGCCTCACGGTTTTAAAACGCGTATGCTAGGGAGAGGTTTCCACACTCTTATAAGAAATGCTTCGTTCCTCTCTCCAACTGATGTGGGATCTCACAATCCATCCCCCTTGGGGGCCAGCGTCCTCGTTAGCACAACGCCGGGTGTCTAGCTAGCTCACCGCTAACAAATATTATCCGTTTTGGCCCGTTACGTATCACCGTCAGCCTCACGGTTTTAAAACGCGTATGCTAGGGAGAGGTTTCCACACTCTTATAAGAAATGCTTCGTTCCTCTCTCCAACTGATGTGGGATCTCACAATCCACCCCCTTCGGGGCCCAATGTCCTCGCTGACACACCGTCTAGTGTCTAGCTCTAATACCATTTGTAACAGCCCAAACTCACCGCTAGCAAATATTGTTCATTTTTGCCCATTACATATCGTTATCAGCCTCACAATTTTATAACACGTCTGCTAGGGAGAGGTTTCCACACCCTTATAAGGAATGCTTCGTTTCTCTCTCCAACCGATGTTTGATCTCACAAGATCAGTTCTTTTCCACCGAACATAATCTTGTGATACTAATATTACTAATGTTTTCCAAACGAAGAGCAAGATCCATCTGGCTAACTCGAGCATGAGTATACCTTCCACATCAGGATCCGTGGATGCATAATTTAACCTCAACAATGAGAACAGCAACAGCCCCTGAATGATGAGTCTTAAGGGATTCCTTCTACAGAACATTGAAGACATGGGAGTATCTCCTTCTTCACACAATAATTGACAACAAAAAAAAACATGTCAACAGTGTAAAGAACATTAAAATTAACAGAACAGATGAGTATTGGGTTCATATATCCAAGGAAAAGATTAGGAAGTAAACATAGTAATCATTCATCAAAAAATGACTCTCTGGTTATCAGGTTATCAAATGATTAAACAATCGAGTCCGATACTTGGGATGGATTGGTGTGGTTTCTCTATGCCTAGGACACCAGAATATCGAACCATGAAGGAGGAAATCTTCTCAATACAAAGGAGATATCACAGTTCAAATTATCATATGGATACAAACGTATAAGCAAAAGATCATCAAGTAAAAGTTATGATCAAACAGCCCAGAAAGTTTCTTGTTGGTTTTTTGTGTTCCCTCCATTGTGAAAGGAATAACATGAAGAACAGAAAAATGGAGAGGTTGAAGAAGGTTTACTCACTAGTATCAGCCATGGCTTCAGAGGCTGCAAAAGCTTCAAAGCAAAGAAGAATGGATCATGCTAGAGAAAGAGAAGCAGCAGACATTGTTAAATAAACTAATAAAATCATGGGGGAATTCAATGAAATCAGGAAAAGAAAACTGTACAAGGGCCCCACAAAGCATTCAAAATGAAAATGCAAGATGAAAATGAGGCTGAGCTGCTGCAGCTGCCGCTGCTGCTGCTTGCTTGTTATGCCAGTTGATGGTGGAATCCGAATGCGAATGAGCATTAGAATCTCTGTTCCCATCGCACCTTTGGGCCTCTGCTTTTAATATCATTGATCGATCTGTATCATTCAGAAATGAATACACAATTAGCACCACATCCACCTCCACCTTTGCTTTGCTTTACTTTTCCAAAACCCCTTTTGTTAAATGAAAGAGAAAAAGTTGAAATGCGCTTTAAAAGAGTCAAAGAAGCTTCCACTCCTCCACTGGACATTAATGCACTATCCATATTCCCTCTTTGGATGACAACAAATCTTAGATTTTTCTGAAAAGAAGGCTAATGAAAAGGACCATTGTTGGGAAAAGGATGCCGCCATGATAACGATAACCCTTTCTCCTTCCCTACTTCAAAGCTACTTTACATGGACAGCTTCTTTTCCACTCGCTCTCCAAAGAACCCTAATCCCAATGGTCTTTGAAAGTAGAGATGTTAAACAACAATCAATTCATCTAATGGGGATAATGGATGCTACACCAAATATTTTAGGATTTAAAATAATGGGTATTTGTAATCATTGAAAAATTAATGGGGGAAATGCAGAAAATCGATGATGACCATAGTGGGTTTTGTTCGTGGGAAATCCTATATCGGTTGGAGAGAAGAACGAAGTAATAGAGTGTAGAAACCTCCTCTAACAGACACGTTTTAAAAACTTTGAGGGGAAGTCCGAATGGAAAGCCTATAGAAGACAATATCTCGTAGCGGTAGGCTTGGGCTGTTACAAATGGTATCAAAGTTAAGCATTCGGCGATTTGCCAGCGAGGGAGGCTGAGCTCTGAAGGGGGGTTGACACGAGGTGGTGTACCAGCAAGAACGTTGGGCCCTGAATGGGGTGGATTGGAGTGTCCCATATCGATTGGAGAAGGGAACGAGTGCCAGCGAGAACACTGGGCCCCGAAGGAGGATGGATTGTGAGATCCCACATCGGTTGGGGAGGAGAACGAAACATTATTTATAAGGGCTTGGGCCGTTGGTGATGTGCCAGCGAAGAAGTTGAGCTCCGAAGGGGGTTGACACGAGGCGGTGTGTCAGCAAAGACGTTGGACCCTAAACTGGGGTAGATTGGAGGGTCTCACATCGATTGGGGAAGAACGAAACGTTTTTTACAAGGGTGTGGAAGCCTCCCTCTCAACCTTGAGGAGAAGCCCAAAAAAGAAAGGAGAACGAAACATTGTTTATAAGGGTTTGGAAGTCCCTCAACCTTACAGAGAAGCCCGAGAAATTTTTTTCAAAGAGAACAATATCTGCCGTGATGGCTTGAGCAAGCCGTTATTTCTCAAATCCTGTCAAGGTTTTAGATATGGTGTCAAACATATGTTGGAAGTTAATGGAAATATCAAAAAAAAAAAATTAATTGACAAACAAACATTTCACCATTTTTAAATGGGTTTAAATATTTTTCTTATTAATATATTTGGTTGATATTTTTATTATAATAAGTACTATTTTTTTTGAAAGACTTTGTATCGTAAATTCGATCAACCGATTTCTTTTCTGTTTCTATTCTCAAATGAAAGATTAGATCGTAGACTTATAGATTCCAATACTTTGTTTATGTGAGATCTCACATTGATTGCAGAGAGGAACGAGTGTCAACAAGGACGTTGACTCTAAAGAGAGGTGAATTGTGAGATCCCACATCAGTTGGAGAGGGGAACGTGTCAACGAGAACGCTCGGCCTCGAAGGGGGTGAATTATGATATCCCACATCGGTTGGAGAGGGAACGAAACGTTGTTTATAAGGGTGTGGAAACCTCTTCCTAGCAAACACATTTTAAAATCTTGAGGGGAAGCCCAAAAGAAAAAATTCAAATAGAACAATGTCTGCTAGCGGTAAGCTCGACTTGTTATAGTTTATTAGTTTTTTTTTTGTATAAAGAAGGTTAGAGAAACGAACTAATAAAGAAGTAAACTATTGAACCAGTCATGTTCGGATGAGTTATCTTGAGATAAAAGAATCATGTGTCCATATTGGACACAGACTTCCAACAATCTCAAGAACGATTCTTTCTTGTCATTAAGGCAGCACATCAATAATATTCTTAAAAGCTTCTCCGACAAGTATCGTTGAGAATTCTTGAGAGGAGTAATCTCACATTCGCTAATTAAGAGGAAGATCGTGGATTTATAAGTATATGGAACATCTATCATAATCGGTAGGAAACATTTTGAAAAAAACATTCGCTTATGCTCAAAGTGGATAATATCATACCATTGTGAAGGTTTGTGATTTCTAACATGATATCAAGAAGTTGTGAGTCTCGAAGTTGTAATCAAAGGTGACTCTGGTGTTGAACAAAGGGTGTGCTATGTTCGAGGGCTCTAGAGAAGGAGTTGAGCCTCGATTAAGGGGAGGCTACGAGAGTTCTAGAGGAGGCCTCAGCGGAGGCTCTATGGTGTACTTTGTTCGAGGGGAGGATTCTTGAGAGGAGTAGTCATACACAGGCTAATTAAGAGGAATGTCACGGGTTTATAAGTACGAAACACCTATGAGTGATTATGATTATAGCGGACAAAATCATACCATTCCTAACACTTTTGACCCTTTCAAATGATAGCTCTCATCCCCGCTTTATTATCGATCATAGTCACACATCAATATGTACGGGGACGAAATTATAGTAGGTGGTTTCCATTGATCACGTCCATTAGAACTTCAAACCCATTATGTGGTGTAATGAAAATTGTGTCAATTATGAATCACCTCTCACTTGACGCGTATTTTTTTTTTACTCAAATGGGCTTAACCAAAGCTCGACTCAAACATTTATGTACTTCGACGTAAATTTTTCTTCATGAAAAATTGCATCATTTGATTTCAAAATCACGATAAATTTATAAGTTATACTATTAACTACATATCTGAGAAAAACATCGATAATAGCTTTTGTCTCTAATTTAGGTCACGTAGAATAATGTTAGCCTTACAAAAGCTATATATCCTCGAAATTGTTCCCCTTGCAAGTCCTTATGAAACTCTATTAATCCCTTAATAGTTAAGGGATCCTTCGGGTAGCAGAGGGGAAGAAGCACTACACCTCTCAAGGTCATGATAGAGTCGCATATAATTATTGTATGCAATATTAATTTTCTCAATTAATGAATTTATAAATTTTTTGTAGTCA
Source organism: Cucurbita pepo subsp. pepo (assembly GCF_002806865.2). Classification (NCBI taxonomy): domain Eukaryota; kingdom Viridiplantae; phylum Streptophyta; class Magnoliopsida; order Cucurbitales; family Cucurbitaceae; genus Cucurbita; species Cucurbita pepo. The sequence goes on from NC_036653.1 coordinate 2,611,419, forward strand.
AGTCGAGTACAAACTTATTGTATCCAACAAATGCATCCCTTCTAGAAGTCGGGTTTATTGCATCGCAGTTTCACAGTTTGAGTTAGTTCATACTTACACATGCATGCCTTAATCTTTCAGACAAGCATATGATTACTGGCAGGATCAACTAAGTAGCACTCCAATACGACGTTGCTGTCCACTTGCCCTCACAATTTGTCGTCTCCTCCTCTCAAGAGAGTGTGAGAGAGGCAACGTGGGAGCAAGCGTCATTCATTCATCTTTCATTTAGTAATATATAGACAACATGTTCGAGGGGTTTCTCAAGAACATCATCGCCAAATGCACGACATTTGAGAGTATAACGAGCTGGGATGCGTTTCAATACAAATGCACATCATGCCACCAAATGCACGGATACATAAGCATTTTGTTCAATGAAGCTAATGAACAAATTGGGNTTCGACGTAAATTTTTCTTCATGAAAAATTGCATCATTTGATTTCAAAATCACGATAAATTTATAAGTTATACTATTAACTACATATCTGAGAAAAACATCGATAATAGCTTTTGTCTCTAATTTAGGTCACGTAGAATAATGTTAGCCTTACAAAAGCTATATATCCTCGAAATTGTTCCCCTTGCAAGTCCTTATGAAACTCTATTAATCCCTTAATAGTTAAGGGATCCTTCGGGTAGCAGAGGGGAAGAAGCACTACACCTCTCAAGGTCATGATAGAGTCGCATATGATTATTGTATGCAATATTAATTTTCTCAATTAATGAATTTATAAATTTTTTGTAGTCAAGTCGAGTACAAACTTATTGTATCCAACAAATGCATCCCTTCTAGAAGTCGGGTTTATTGCATCGCAGTTTCACAGTTTGAGTTAGTTCATACTTACACATGCATGCCTTAATCTTTCAGACAAGCATATGATTACTGGCAGGATCAACTAAGTAGCACTCCAATACGACGTTGCTGTCCACTTGCCCTCACAATTTGTCGTCTCCATTCATGAAAAATTGCATCATTTGATTTCAAAATCACGATAATTTTATAAGTTATACTATTAACTACATATCTGAGAAAAAAATCGATGATAGCTTTTGTCTCTAATTTAGGTCACGTAGAATAATGTTAGCCTTACAAAAGCTATATATCCTCGAAACCGTTCCCCTTGCAAGTCCTTATGAAACTCTATTAATCCCTTAATAGTTAAGGGATCCTTCGGGTAGCAGAGGGGAAGAAGCACTACACCTCTCAAGGTCATGATAGAGTCGCATATGATTATTGTATGCAATATTAATTTTCTCAATTAATGAATTTATAAATTTTTTGTAGTCAAGTCGAGTACAAACTTATTGTATCCAACAAATGCATCCCTTCTAGAAGTCGGGTTTATTGCATCGCAGTTTCACAGTTTGAGTTAGTTCATACTTACACATGCATGCCTTAATCTTTCAGACAAGCATATGATTACTGGCAGGATCAACTAAGTAGCACTCCAATACGACGTTGCTGTCCACTTGCCCTCACAATTTGTCGTCTCCTCCTCTCAAGAGAGTGTGAGAGAGGCAACGTGGGAGCAAGCGTCATTCATTCATCTTTCATTTAGTAATATATAGACAACATGTTCGAGGGGTTTCTCAAGAACATCATCGCCAAATGCACGACATTTGAGAGTATAACGAGTCGGGATGCGTTTCAATACAACATCATGCCGCCAAATGCACGGATACATAAGTATTTTGTTCAATGAAGCTAATGAACAAATTGGGTAAATTTGAAAGTGGAAAGTAAAAACGTTGAAAGAATTATAAAATCCCAAGGGAGAAGAAAAAAAAATGAAGATATGGGGAAAGTGGGATGACGTCATATTGAGAGGATGAAAGTGGGAATGGATAAAAAGCATAAACGGAGAGGAGAGAGTGTATTGCGTGTCGTCTTGCTGTTCCCATTGCCACCCGACACCCACCGTTGTCCCCAATTTCAACTACCAAACCAACCACTTCCTCATCATCATCATGTTTGGTCTTTAAATTTTTAACTATGTATTTATTAGATATCGACATGTTTAAAATTTTAGAAATTAATTCATCTATTAAATGTAAATTTAATGGTATATTTAATATAAAAATTTAAAAATATCAAAGAGGTAAAAAAATTTATGAACCTATGGTTAGGTTATGGAAGTAATTAGTGAACATAACGTACTCGTATTTTTAGTCATGCATAAAGCTCGATAGTGCTAGTCGTGTCATCTATAAATTAGATAATATTGTGAGAAACCCACGTTATCACATTAAGCACTCATTTGAGAATTGAACTTGGGTCTACATCATAGCAGGGTACTATTCTTCCACAAGACCACTAGTGCTTCTACCTTTAGACATATCCTTAACTTACTCGTGTTTTGGTCATGCAGTTCTTTTGATGTCCTTAGCTTTTATTTTCACCTCTCGATTTAAAAAAAAAAAAAAAGAAAGAGTTTGGTAGTTCTACTCGTGTTATCTACAAATTAGGTGATATTGTGAGTAATCCAAGTTTTCGCATTATGCACTAATTTCATCTAATCTTCAAGCTGCACCAGTAGAGAATCAAACTCGGGGTCTATAATGTGGCAAGTTACTATTCTACCACTAGACCACTTGTGCTTCAACCTTTAGGCACATCGATAACGTTCTCGTATTTTGGTCATGCATTTCTTCCGAAGTCCTTAACTTTCAGTTTCACCTCTCAATTTTTTTTTTTTTTTAAAAAAAAGCTCGATAGTTGCTACTCGTGCCATCTATAAATTTAAAATGACATTGTGACAAACCCAAGTTTTTACATTATGCACTAGTTGAGAATCAAACTCGAGTTTGTACCGTGGTAAGGTACTATTCTACCACTAGACCACTAGTGCTTCGACCTTAGGCATATCCATAACGTACTCATATTTTAGTCATGCAGTTATTCTGAAGTTCTTAAAATTTATTTTCACCTCTCAATTTAAAAAAAAAAAACTTGTTAGTGCTACTCGTGTCATCTACAACAAATTAGATGATATTGTGAGTGAATAAGTCATTTCACATTATGCACTAATTACTGTGCTATAAACGCACTCATAAGAGGGAAGATGGGACCACGTCAGATAGCCTAATAGCTGGTCGGGGATCACATCCTCCAAGCTTACGTGTCTCTATGGTACTAAGGGATGCACCAACAACCTCCCTTAGATCATGTTTAAACTAGAAATCACCATATTGTCTCATTAGAATTTTATGTGGTTGCGCCACAACCTAGGTCACTGATCATTCACTGCATATATCAAGTTCTCAAGGTCAAAAAATAGAAAGGTTGTAGGACCTTTACAGACTCCAATGGGGTAAGACTTAGAATAGAAACATGCTCAAAGCTTTGAGGAACCCTAGATGCTCAGATAGCACAAGAGACCAAGCCCGGACTTCCTAGAGTCTAGATAAAAGCTCGTGGATATCTACTATGTTAAGGAAACAATTAGAGCCTACAAGTCGGTTGCTTATTGAGTATATTTTTATACTCACCCTTTTTCCGTTTCTTTTTTAAGTGTTTTTAAGTTGCAGATCGGGATGGAGCGTCAGTTTGTCTTTGTTTTTTAGTCTTTGTGATTTATAATTGTATTCCACACCTATTTCCCCCTGTTATGATAAACTTGAGCAACACGTCTTATCAAGAATCAACTCATGCAAAGTCTCTAATGTCGGCATGAAGTCTAATCTAAGGTTCATTGTAAAATGTGGAGAAATAGTTTTGCAGAAGTTTGAACTTCAAATTGAAGTAATGGGCTCACATAGGTTGACTTGGATTTTAAAGGACAAAATCGAACTTTGATGAAGGATAAATTGGTAACACAAACTTGTAATCAGGTGTGTGGGACCTTTTGTAGTTAGATAATTGAATAATGTATGATGGTGCATACTCCATGGACGCACCATATTATTTATGCTATGTGTATGTGTTCTATGTAATGACATATGATGTTAGGCTATGTATGCATGTGATATCCATTACGCCATATTGTGAATGAAATGAAATACTATGTATGTCATGTTGTCTTGACATGTAAAGATACTTGATGGATTATGTGACGAATGCCATGTATACATGATGCATGTATGTACTATGTCATGGATGAAAGGAGAAATGAAATGATGTTAATGCTATGAATGTAAATCATGGGGACCTCATGCATGTATGTATGTCATGTACCGGGATACTTCCTCATTATGCTATGTTAGTACGAATGCGTACCTTTGATATTTATATTCGCCATGATATCATGCGAGACTTTCCTTTTTAGTGGCATCGGACGACGCGTTAGCACATTGTGCTCGACCAAGAAAGGCCCAAGGGGTGCATGTAACGCCCCTAATTTTCTTTAACCTAATTAGTGACGTCGCCCATGCATAGTTATCTCATTAAGCTGAAGCTCATCATAAATAATCTTGAAAGAGTCTTTCATAAAAATTCATGAATCCAAAACAAAACCTAAACTCCGAAAATAAACCTTCAATACTGAATTCAAAATACATCCAAATAAAACAATACTCAATCCTATAACTTAAAACAGTCTAATAAAAGTAAACTCCTAAAAATATCTCGTCTCCAACTTCCATGGTGGCCTCAGCTCCGCCGTCAACCGTACATTGGTGCCTTGCCTTTACCTGAAAAATGTAGGTAGCACGTGGCTTGAGTATTTTATGAAAT